>NW_023144623.1:3488401-3504177 GCF_012932325.1 Thrips palmi
AAAGGGTGAGACATCTCACCAATTTTCGGCGATACAAAATGTATCACCGAAAAAAGGTCGTACACGAATGTATCACCGAAAAAATGGTCGTACACGCATGTATCACCAAAAAAAGGGTCGTACAAAAAAGTATCACCGAAAAAACGGTGAGACATCAGCGAGATGGCCCTTGTTTTCCTGGGGAAGTATCACCTTTTTTCGGTGATACATTAGGTACGACCTTTTTTTCGGTGATACATGCGTGTACGACCAGTTTTTCGGTGATACATGCGTGTACGACTTTTTTTTTGGGTGATACATTTAGTATCACCATTTTTTTCGGTGAGACAGTTATGTCTCATCCCTCAGAGAGTGAGATGTATCACTATTTGATTTTCAGTGTTCGTGACGCGTTCTTCTTGACGGCTTTGGGGTCGATCTGAATCCCGACGTGTTTTTTGTTGCCGTCCACGAAGGCTTGCCTCTGTTCTTCGCTTTCGCACTCTGCGGGCCAGCCACTGCACTCGATCTTCTTTCTGACCCAGTGCCTCATGAAGTCGCTGAAGAGACCGCCCTCGCCTTTCTTGATGTCGTACTGGGTCCTTTCCTTGTAGTTCCAGATCTCTTCGACGTCCAGTAGCTGGTAGCCGAGTTTAACCGCCTCTCTCACTTCGGGTATGGGCCACACACCCTTTAGTGAGCGGTCCTCGGGGTCAATGTGCGGACACGGCGCGTGGTTGAGGTTTTCCCCGCAAGTGCGACAGAGCACGAAGATGAGGCGCCCGGAGGGGGAGCGGAAGGGAAGCAGGGGCATGAAGAGGGTGCGGGGAGGGAGGATGGTGCACGAAATGTAGCCCTCCAAGTTGTCCAGGGGGAGGGCGCGCGCTTCGGCGCCGACGTAAACGTCGGGGTGCCCTGTTGGGTACTGCTTGAAAGTCAGTACTCCTGGATACAACGACTGAAAATCGAAGTAATTCAGCTTCTCTCCGGCTTCCAGATCGCATTTGTAGTAGCTCTTGAAGGCGCTCGTCCTTCCTCCGTAGAGGGCGTCCCGCTCATCCAGGACGGGTGGTGGAGCATAAGGATTTTTGGCGAAGTAATTCGCGACGCGTGGGTCGCTTTTCTTCTCGTTGTCGAACTGACACTCCCACTTTATTTTGAGCGTGTAGCCCTGCCTTCTCAAGAGATCGTGGATCCTCATGGTTCGATAAAACCTTTCGATCCGCTCCTTTTCGGCCCGGCGGTCTTTGACCAGCCGGTCCGTGTACTTGAAGGCAGTGCACTGGTCCGGTGGATGGGCGTGGTGGTAGCAGCCGCAAAAGTCGTAGACTACTTTCTTGCCATTGACTTCTGCGTACCCGTCCACTTTTGTACTTTCCGAGGAGACGAATTTCTCGGCCGTTGCCTGCGTGTCTAATCTCTGCTCCTTGTAACTTGGAGTTTTCGTACTCAAGCCACTGCAGGGCCTTCAGGGACTGTGTGTCCAGGCCTCGGTAGGTACCCCTTCCGCGGGACGATGCCAATAGTGTTCATGGGCATGAAGTTACGGCGGAAAATGGAGAGCGTCGTGCTGCTGAGAGTAAGGCAATGCTGCAGACAGTCAAAGCCTGCTTCGTCGATGAAATCGGTTCGGAATTTCTCCATGGCCAGCCGGAGAATTCGAACATCATTCACGGTGTATTTCTCCAACTCTTCTCGAAAGTTGAACTGGACGTTATTGTCGACTTGTTCCTTGTACCAAGCGTCGAATTCCTGTGCTGCTTTCACTGACAGTCTCCCTACACTGTAGTACTCCTTTGGCGGCATGGGGCCGCAATAGTTGTAGTTGTCAGGGTGGGAAAACATGTAAGGAAAGTCGCCTTTAGCGGCTCCCTTTAAGTCGAAGCATGCCGGAAGCTTGCTCAGAGCGGTGTTGAGGAACAAGAATGAGTCCTTGAACTGCCACTGCCCGTAAGTCATGCCGATGATTCTGAGGCCTTTGCAGATGGGTTTCGGCGTCATTCTTCTGTTGATCATTTCTCTCATGAAGAGGTGGTGGTCAAATCCTGCACCGTTGTGCGACCAAATAAGCAGGTGGCGCTTCTTGGGGGCGGAGGAAAGCTCTCTGAGAAAAGTCAGAAAAGCACCGACTGGAGAGGCTTCAACATCGTCCAGGGCGTGGAAAATGTGTGTGCGCTGCCCGTGCACCTCACAAGTGACGTCATCGCCATCGTCTTGCTGACAGGCATCACAGACCACTTGGCACACTACAAAATTAGCCCTGTGCTCCTTCCAGTCCTCCTTGCCCTCAAAAACGTGGAATTGTGTCGTCTCCACGTCCACAAAGATTCGTAAATACTCTGCCTTCTTGTCCAATTCGTCTTCTTGCCAGGGAAGCATGTAGCAGCGGTGAGGTGCATCTTCTTTTTCTATGGCAATCCTTTTACAGAATTTACAGTAGAAGGAGTTGCACAAGTGCTCAGTCCTTTTTCGCTTTCCCCTGGCCGACAGGGAGTATCCCTCAAGGCAGTCTTTACAAAACTTTCGCACTTCGCAGGTAGTCTGGTTTCGTTCATGTATCCGAGCCTCCTTATGGAAGCGGTAGCATTCTTCGTTTGCGAAGTAGCGGTTACATGAAGTGCAGGGTTTCAACTTGGCGTCGGCCGGGTCTGCATGCTCTTCCGCTGCGCCGCAGCGGCGGCATGAGGCTGGACACCGATGCTCGTCCTTGTGGCTGAATCCTTTCAGGCAATCATCACAGAAAAAGGAGCAACCAAACGCCGTCAGAGGTTTGAGGACTGCGTGGAAGTGCCCCTCGTGAAGGAGAAGATAGATATTCTTCCTTGGCACCTCAAAGGTGGATTTCGGTCCCGAAAAGACTATGTCCTTGCCTCGCCTGTCTGTCACGACGACCAGTCTGTGCTTGGGGCAAACGTCCTGCAGCTTGGCGACGTCGTCCAGGCCGCATCTTTGATGCGGGTCCAGCCCTGCGGCTTCGCACAGCTGGCGCGCGCCTCTGCTTTGGACCACTGACTTTGGTTTCTTTGCTCGGCACAGGGCTTGTTTGGTCACGTTATCAAACAACTGAGCCACGCAGACGCTGCGGGTTAAGCACATTTCGTCTTCTTGATTTTTCGGAGTGAAAACCACCCCTGTCTTGTTGTAGCGTCTCAGATAGGCTTGCTCCGTCTCACAGGGTCGCACGTCAGGGCGGCCTCCGGGGCGGGGCATGGGTACGTGAGTGAAGCGCACGTTAAGCACGCCGTCCACTAGGAAGCCTTGGTTTGAATTGAGGGTCCTGACGAGCTGGTGGAGGATCACGTCAGGCGCCAGCTGGTCCACTCTGCGCAGAGGCAGCCAGACGGGCCGGTCGGTGTGCTCTTCCGAGTCGAATTCAATCATGCACCGGTCGTAAGGCTGAGCGCCGACGGCTTCAATCTGCCGCTCCAAGACGGTCTTGAAAAAACCTTCCATTCTTTCCGTGGTCAGGATCTCGTGAGCGACTCCGTGAAGCCGCATGCTTTCCTGTCTATACGACGTCTTGAATTTCTTGAGATACTTTTCTGACGTCGCCAAGACTTCAATAGTAGGCAGCTCGGCATCCGTAGGCGGCGGAGTGGCTGCGCGTGGCGTGGCGGCGCGTGGTGGTGTAGGCACCGACACCTCTGAGGGTGCTTCTTGCTGTGGTTCGTCCCACGGCCGCCAGAGCGCATGAGCATGCTCCTCGGGTGCCTCGGCGTCCTGGGGTGCCTCCTGGGGTGGTTCGGGCGCGACCCGACAGGGTGCAGCAGGGTGGCTACCTGCCTCCGGCGCGGCCGCTTCGCGCTGAGCGCGGGCCTGCGCGCGGGTCGTCGGTCCCAGCCCGATCATGCGGAGCGCCAGAGAATAGGGGAGAGGGGGAGCCGCGTCCCCGAGCCGCTCGCTGTACAGAGCGTCTCCCTCCAGGATGAAAGCGCGGAGGCTGGGCGTGAGGTCCACATGCTGTCCAGCGTGGAACCTCGTCATGAAATCCTCGTACGCTGCGAGGAGCGCTGCCGGGGCGCGGAGCTCGCCGGCTTCGTACTGCTGCATGAGTTGCTCAAAGTCCATGGTTCTTGCCAAGTCGACGTCGAGTGAGCAAGTGTGACCAGCGGACGGTGTCAGGCGGTTTTATTGCGCGTGGACCTTCCCCGCTCCCCTCTCCTCTCCCCGCCCGCTCCCGTTGCCCTCTCCTCCCCTCCCTCGGACGCGCGGCAGCCGCACCCGAAAGCCACGGCTGCGTCCATTCCTCCCCTGAAACTTGCCGAAGAGCGTTCGGGGGTTGTTCCCGCACCCTCCGCTACCCCCTGGCCTGAGTTCGGAAGCTACCCCCTCCCCAAAAGTTGGCTTCGGGAGGTCTACCCTCACCCCTCCGCTTCCCCGCCTGCCCTGGGGTGAGCGGCAGGCTCACCCGAAGGGTGTTCGGGTGATCGAGCACCCCACACCACTCGTACCCGAAGGGTCTTCGGAAAGTTCTCCCCACTCCCCTCCTCCCCACCCCCTGCCCTTCGGGCGAGCGGAAGTCTTCCCCACCAAGCGGCTTCGGGACCCCCCGCGCTCAAGTCTCTCTGGAGCCGGCTTCGGGTCGGCGGGAGGCTTCTCCGCCCCCTTCCACCTTCCCCTCGCCTTCGGCCGAGCGGCACGTGCCCCTGCACCGTCCCCCCTCCACTTTTTGGCTTGGATAAAAACCAAATTCACTCGCCAAAAGTCGCACTCTTGCTTCGGCTTTGCTCCTGACTCGTCCCGAGCTCCGGAATCAACGCAAAAATGTGCATCTGCAGCGGTTGCATCGGACGCACCGCGTGCATCCCCTATGCGCGCTGCACAGGGAGGCCTGCTCGCCCCTGCGGCTGTGGAGCGAGGCTCACTGGAGGGGGAGGGAAGGTGTCCCTCCCCGCGAAGCCGCCCCTTCCGGCGAAGGCGCCTGGCCCGCGCAAGGGGGGACTTCTGCAGGCTCGCGGCCTTCCTGCTTCTGGGAAGGACCTGCTGTCGCTGTACCGCTCCCTTCCCGCGACCAAGCTGGCGGCTCCCCTTCCCGACCCCTTCCCCTCGCGGCCGGGTCGGAGGCTCCGTGTCGACGGAGCTGCCGCGGGCGCGCGTTGCACCGACTCCTGCCGAGCCGGCGGTCGCTGCACCTGCGGTCGTGCCGGCGGAGCTGAGTCTGGAGGACAATGAGGATTGCTCCCTGCCTTGGGGTCAAAACACCCAGGAGGTTCTCGACAAGTTGGTGGAAGATCTCGGGATAGACGAAGGGGACCTGGGCGATGTTGAAAATTTCGTTGAACCGCCGTCTGAAGACGTTGTTAACTCGAAGCCCGTGTTCATCACCAAGCAAGAATATTGGCTTAACCGATCCGGCACCAAGAGTATTCAGATCGGCATCTGTCTCAAGGACCTGGAGGCCTGTGTCGTCCTGGCCGCCGACGCGAAGCACCCTGCCTTGAGAATGACTCTACTTGAGATGAAAACACTCCAAAAAGAAAGTGTCTTCAAGAGGCTTCTGGATGGCTTCGACGCCCCGCGTGAGGACCGTGCCGTCTTCCAAATCGGAGGGATCCAGTGCTCGTTCCTCGAGTCGGAGAACGGCGTGTTCCTGCGCCTGACCAGGTTGGGTGGCCAGAAGCCAAAGTTCTTGCAGTTTGTGAAGCAGACAGTCGAGACCTGGGGTCATCTCCGGCCATGCATTGAAGAAACCCTGAGGCTTCAAGCGCAAGATCTAGCTACAGTGAGCGACCTGAGTCGGCACGTGTTGAACCAGTGCCAGTGGGCCATGTTTTCGAGGGGGACCGAACCGACTCCGCAAGAAGTGCAGCGCGCCGGGCTCGAAGACTCTGACTGCAGCGTGTATAACAACCAGCTGTGGGTCGGCGCGGAGCGCCTAACCTGGAAAAGATGCGGATCGAGATGTTCACGATTCATTTCCTGCCTATCATGTACGAGCGTTATGTGGAAGTTGCACTGAAACGTGAGGAAGAGTAAATAAAGCAAAAAAAATGTAAAAATAAAAACAACCAAAAAAATCTCTCTCTTTTCTTTTCTGCCTGCTTTCTCTGTTTTCCTTAAGTCTATCGTCCCCGTCCGTCTTTCATCTTAATGCGGGTTACCCAGTTGCAACCCTGGGACGCTCCTCGTGAGTGACGCAGAGCAGGATGAAACAAAAAAACAAACAAGTTGAGCAAAAAACTTATTTTAATTAAGAAAAAATTAGCGATACATGCGCTTCTTTGCAAAAAAAATTTTGGTGGCTCGGTTCATGAGCCGCGCCGTTCCTCGGGCCCTTCCCCGTCGTCTCCCCCCTCGGCTCACATGTTGTCTCCCCTCACCCTCGGGGGTCGCCGCGGCGTGCATCCCTGCCTCCCAAGGCCGCCACAGCGGCGCGGAGCGAGACGTGTCTGGCGGGCAGGCAGGCGGGCAGGCTGGCGGGCAGGCTGGCGGGCAAGCAGGCGGGGTGGCGGGCTGTGCGGGCGGCGGGCGGGCTCCACGGCGGGCGCGCGGGCGGGCTCCACGGCGGGCGGGCGGGCGGGCTCCACGGCGGGCGGCGGGCGGGCTCCACGGCGGGCAGGCGGGCTGGCGGGCGAGGCGGGGGTGCGTAAACGCCCCCCCGCGCAGAGACCCTCGGAAAGTAGTCTAGAGGCCTCCGCTGAGGGGGTGGCGGTGGCGGTGGCGGCGGTATCAGCGCCAAGATGTCAGCAGGTATCGCCCTCTTCTTAAGCGGCACCGGCTGGGGAGAGCTGCAGCTAGCCCGACGTTGCGGCTGTCCTGCGACGCAACGCGGGCGCGCGTGACGGTCCACTCGCACGGGCTTTTGTGGTTGCATATCAATCGTGGCCAGAATAAACCGCCACTTTTTCGGGCCTTGCTTTTCCTGCCGAAACACAAACGGGGATCAAGATACAGTCGTTTTTCATTTTGCATGCACTCCCACAAACTCTTCAAGAGCCCGATGACTTACCTCTTCGCCGGGGCTCGTTTCAAAGGAGGGTGATTTCACTGCGCCTTCGCCTCTTTGCGGCAAGGCCTATAAAAGAAAAAGCGTGACATGATACGATGGACACTCGTGCGGCGTGTCAGTCCGATCTTTCTGTCACACACGTGCGCCAAGAAAAAAACACTTACACAGGGCTGCTCTGCGGAACCGGACTCCTCAGCGATTCCTTCCTCACTGGCAGCCTCGGTGGAAACAATGCTCTCCTCCTCCTTTCAACACAAAGGCAAACACAGTTGAAACACGCACACACACACACGCACATTCACGCACTCACTCACTCACACACACACACACACACAGTAGTCAGGCTTACCTCGCCTTCCGACTCTGAAAGTCTGAGGACGAAATCGTCCTCACAGGGGCTTTCCTCCAGCTTAATTCAAAGAAAAAAACAAGATGTTTTTCAAAAACACAAAAACCTTTAGAACGCGTGCTTATTACAGACTGCAGAAAATAGAAGGGCTTACCGGACGCCTCGTGTCCTCTTCTGAGTCGCTGGCTGTACGCTCCATCTTTCACGAGCACTAGCACAAAACACTGACGCACTCCGAAAACAACTTCACTGCGCGCGTGGCGGCAGACAACTGACAGGCGTGGCTTCCAAATTTCTGGAAAACGCAGCGGCCGCAACAATTTTTGTGGTGGGGAGCTGCGCTTTGCTCTAAAAATCTGCATATGCGCATGCCCAAAAAATAGAAAGAGGCGCGAGCGGCGCTGCCCCAAAAAAAATCCGGAGGCGTTAGGTCAAGAGTCACGAAGTTTACGACAGCGAGCCTCTCGACATTTACGACCTGTACAACAAACCACCTCATCATCCGATAAAAGAGCGCTCCTCATCCCTCGCACCCCCAGTGTAGCGTGTGCCACAATGCGGACAGCACGCACGTCACCGCAGACCCTTCGTCTCGCGCTCGTGGCCGCGCTTTTGTCTCTGCTCCCCGCCTCGCGCGGCGAAGAAAAAAAGGCGTGGTGTGAGACGTTCTCTCCTCGTTTCGGCTGCTTCGAGAACTTTGACCGCTTCTGCAAAGTGACTCAGCACGAGGAGTGGGTGGACGAGGCCGAATTCTTACAAGCTTGGCGTACCTTCTCGGGGCACGAGCGCATTTGTCTCGAACCGTACCCCACGTTCATTGCGGAGGACTTGATCCTCGCCGGGGTGGTTTTCGTCTTGTTCATTGTGTACTACTGCCTGCATTGGATTGTCGACGTCTGCGACAGCGGCGTCGTCGCGTGCCCGCAGCAGGACGAGGAATCGCAGCAGCCGTGCGAAGAGCTACCCGCCCGCCGCGCCACCCTATAAGCCGGCCGCTTGGCTAACATGAGTGCTGTTCCCGAGGACTTTGCGTGCTTCCGCGCGCCCGGCACGTGCCTGGTCGTTGGAAGCACCGGAAGTGGGAAGTCTTTTCTCATGCGTCAAATTATTCTGAACCGCGCGGCGCTTTTTGACCGCCCCATCAGCGGCGTCTACTGGCACTACACGGAAGAGGGCGCCGTGCCGAGGGAACTCGAAGAACACGGCGTCGTCTTCAGACAGGGGGTGCCCTCCCTCGAAGATTACCCCCGGGAGGACGGGGTGAAAATTCTCGTGCTCGATGACATGCTAGGCGCCTGAACAACGAAATTGTTGATTTTTTCTTAAAGGGCAGCCATCACCGCCTACTTCATGTTTTCCTACTCGCCCAAAATTTGTATAGCAAAAAATTACGCGAGATTAGTTTGAATTCTCACACCGTCATCGTGTTCAAGTCGCGGCGGGATTTGGCCCAGATCCGTCACTTTTGCATGCAGGTTGACCCAGCCAACTGGCGCTCCGTTTTCGCGGCGTATCGCGATGCAACGGACGGACCGGGTCACAATTATCTTCTGTTTGACTTTCACGTCAAAACACCAGAAAATTTGCGCTTTCGCACAAAGATTCTCCCCCAAGAGAAGCAAGTAGTCTATGTGATGAAAAAGAGACTATAAAACACCGCCCTCACTCCCCCTTCCTCATTCGCGGACCATGGCCCCTGCCGTCAAGAGGTCGGCAGACGTGCTCAGATTGTTGCAGAGTGCAAGTCCCAAATTGAGGCGCGCCCTCCTCGCAGCTTTGGAGCCGACGGCCGTGCACGACCTGTGCGAGATCTGCCACAACATTACGACCGGTGCACTTCCCCTCACCCCCGTCAAGAAGGCTAAGCTAGCCAAACACAAAGCGACCATTCGCCGCTTAGCGCGACGCGGGGAGGCTTTAAAAGAGAAGAAAAAAATCCTAGGTCAACGAGGCGGCGCGCTGCTACCTGTGCTCCTCGGGACCGTCCTGTCATCTCTTATCGGCGCGTTCACCAAGTAAAAAAAACCGCAGAAAAATGGAGCACGTGAAGAAGATGATTCTTGTCCCCTCCGACTTTACGGATAAACTTCAAGAAAAGCCAGTCGTCGGCACGACGGGTGTCATCAACCGCCTCGACCGGAACTTGGGAGAAATTCTGAAACAAAAATACGCCAGTGCGGAGGAGCAGTGGCGGCAATACAGCGCGACGCTTAGTCAGTATTTACATTTTCTGGGTGAGAACCAAAAGCCGGTCGCTTTGGGAGTGATTGAACCACGGTTCGGTGCGCCAGAAACGGAGGCCGCTCCCCCGCCCCCACTCCCAACCCACGGGCGAAGACGGCAAGGACATCCAGCGCGAGCATCTGTTAACCGTCGTGCCCAAAGCGTTGAAAAAGAAAGCAGGCATCATTTACGACGCGTTGAGAGGGCGAGAAGGACAGCAGCACATCACATGGGACCCCTTTACCGGGGAAGTGACAATAAAAGGCGACACCATTCGTGGATCCAACATTGTCGATTTGGTCTCCGACTCGACAAGACATCGAAAATACTTCGAATCCCGAGGGGTGGATGGATTTCGCCGACGTCCTAGCCGAACTGCACCTTCCCTCAGACGTGATCGGCAACAAGAAATACAACATCGACAGGAAACAAGGCGGGAGGGGAAATTATGCCTGCACTCACGCGCCTGCAGCGCAGGAAGGCCGGCCCGGAACAGCCGCCGTCCCTTCGCGTCGCCCCACCACGCCGCGCCGCCCCACCGCGCCGCGCACCGCCGCAGCGAAACAAAAGACCGGCCGGACCAGCGGGAGGAAAAACGCGCCCCGCACCGGCCAAGGCAAAGCCAAAGGGGCGTCAAGGGCAGCGCCGCGCCGCCCTCGCGAAACGTTTACGAAATGGACAGCCTGGAAGCCTTGAATACTTTTATTACGACCTGACGAGTCCGAGCAGCTTCGGAACAGCGGACAAGCTAAAGAAAACGAGCAAGAAGAGCAGGAAGGAAGTCCAAACATTTCTGGAAGCACAGGATGCCCACACAAAACACTTTCCGTTTCGACAGCATTACCCGCGAAACAGGGTCGTTGTCACCGCCCCGGACGAAATGTGGGGAGCTGATTTAACCGACTTTCAATCCATCAAGACCCAAAACGAAGGAAAAACGTTTTTGCTATGCTGTATCGATTTTTTCTCAAAGTTCGCATTCGTTGAGCCTCTTCTCAACAAATCAGCAGAAGAGGTCGTCAAAGGATTTGAAAGGATTTTCGCCAAGACTCCGCGACGCCCATCACGACTCGCCGTTGACCGGGGAAGCGAGTTCTTGAACGGCCAGATGAAGGAATTTTTACGCTCCAAGGACATTGAACTCGCCGTCACAAACAGCCCGGAAGTGAAAGTTTCGATCTGCGAGAGGTTTCAACTCAGTCTGAAAATAAAGCTCTTTAAAGCATTTACGTATTTTCAATCATACCGTTATACGGACGGCCTCTTGGAACAAATTGTGCACAACTACAACCAAACTTATCACCGGAGTATCAAAATGAAACCTTGTGAAGTGACCGAAGACCGCGTTCTGGAAGTTTACAGAAATCTGTACGGAAACTTGAACAGAATACAGCCTGTCAAACCGAAACTGAGGGAGGGTGACTGCGTCCGAATAAGACGTGAAATGGGTCCGTTTGAAAAAAGCGTTTACGGAGGCTGGAGTGACGAGCTGTACGTCGTTACGGCCGTCATCCCGCACCAGCGACCCGTGTATCGCCTGGTTACTCTGCTCGAAAACGACCCCGTAGTAGGAAACTTCTATTCTTTCGAAGTGCAAAAAGTAGCACGCCCAAAAACAGCATAAAAGAAAGACGAGGCGATCTCGCATTCATTTCCCTTCAGAACGGCAACGCGGCGGGTCGGCCATGAGTGACAACGAAGGCTTCTATATCGTTCTCCCGTCCAACGCCTCTCCGGACCGTTATGAGGACAATACGACCTCCAGTTACAAGACGGACCTGGCCAAGCGGATAACGCTGCCTGGAGAGGGGTGGACTGTTTCTCTTATTGAAATCACTTACCCGCAAACCGTGCAAAACATTAACCCTGGCAACAATATTCTGAAATTCTACTACCCGGGTTCAGACGAACCCAGAGAGTTGACCCTGCAACCGGGCCGCTACACGACAGTGTGGCAGGTGCTAGACGAAATCAACAGACTGTACCGCTACTTTCTCCACTCCTACGGCAAATTTTTGAGGGACCACACGTGGCAGAATTTTTCAGAACACAGTGAACCTCTCTTAAATATGGATTCCGAAACCGTCATCACCACGGTCCCCATATTAGCAGAACCGAGAAAGCCCGGCGCACGCTTCGAAGTAGTTCCAGACCCCACGCTGATGAACGTGCTCGGCTTTAATCGGACCGGCTTCGATCTCACTAAAAAGACCCCCACCAAAAGCGTGAGAGCGCCAGACCTGGACTTGGGCCTTCCGTCTCTCTGCTACGTTTACTGCGACGCCGTCGACCCCGTTCTCGTGGGTCACTCGCAAGTGCCCTTACTCCGCTCCGTACCGCTCGTGGTCGAGCAATACGGCAAGACAAGGACGCAATCGGTAGACGTACCGATTTATCTGCCCGTGGCCACTCGAGAATTCTCCTCTCTGCAAATAGATTTAAGGGATCACACAGGCCAACCCATCGCATTTGCGTACGGGCAGTCGTCAGTGCTGTTACACTTTCGGCGGCGCGCATAATGGCTCCCCACAACAAGTACGAGTCCTACTACCTGGACCAGGCAGGGTCCGGGATCGGCAATTACTACGCAGGCCGGTCACACATGCGCGGCTACGGCGTGGCCGATTTTTTGAGAGGCATTTTTCGCACCGTTTTCCCCTTTATTAAATCGGCGGGACGCAGCGTCGCGAAAGAAGGGGCAAAGGCCGCCCTGCACGTCTTGAGTGACGTCACCGAAGGAGACGTGCCGCTCAAAGAGAGCTTCAAGCGGCGCGCGACAGATGCTGCGGCGAACCTCAAGCAAACCCTCACCGGTTCGGGTTATAAAAAGCCCCGCGTGCTCTACAAGAACCAGTTGATTCGCGGCACCCGAAGCGTGCAGACCAGGAAGCCGAAAGGAACCACCAAACCTGCCAGGCCCTTTCCACGGGACATTTTCTCAAAATAATGGCGTTCATTCACGCACAAAGCGCGGAGAGCATGGCCAGCAATCTGGACCTGTGGACCCTCCCCCCGAGCCAGGCCGCCGTCCAAGAAGGGGCCTACATTCATTACCAGCCCATTTCGAGTCTGGACGACGCGACCTGCGTGGAATTCAGCGTCTCTAGCTCTGCAAGCGAATACGTGGACCTAGCCCACTGCCTTCTGTATGTGCGCGCAAAAATCACCGACGACAAGGGCGCGCCACCCGCCGCAGGCGCCGAAGTGGCCCCAATCAACAACGTCCTGCACTCACTCTGGTCCCAAGTCGACGTGTCGCTAAACTCGAAACTCGTCTCGCAGTCGAGTCAGACTTATGCGTACCGCAGTTACCTCTCCACGCTCCTGTCCTATGACAGTACCGCGAAAGAGAGCCATCTCACAGCTTCAGGCTACTACGAAGATACGCCCGGGCAATTGAACAAGGCCACGGACGACAACCTCGGCTACAAGCAGCGCAAGGAAATGGCGGCTGGAGGCCGAGACTTTGAGTGCATTGGCCCCATCCACGCGGACATTTTCAGCCAGGATCGCTTCCTTTTGAACAATATGCAGCTCAACGTGAAATTCACGAAAAACAAGGATGCTTTCATTCTCATGTCCAAGGATAAAAAGGAACGAGTAAAAACTTCTGGACGTGCGTTTCATCGCCCGGAAGGTGAAAATCGCCCCCGACGTGCTCCTCGCCCACAGCAAGGCCCTGGAAGTCAGCCCGGCGCGTTACCCGATTGTTCGCACCGAAATGAAAACATTCTCCATCGCCGCGGGAGTGCAGTCGAAAACAATCGACTACCTGCACTCAGGGGCCACGCCACGCCGCGTGATTGTCGGCTTCGTCACAAACAAAGCGTACAACGGCGATTATTCTCTGAACGGGTTCAATTTCGAGCATTTTGACTTGGATTACTTGACCCTGCACGTGGACGCGCAGCAAGTACCCAGCCGCGCGCTGACACCGAACTTCACTGCGAAAAATTACGCCGAGGCGTATTATTCCCTGTTCACCGGGTCAGGAATCCACTTCGGGAATCAGGGGAACAAGATCGATTACAACGCGTACGGAAAAGGCTTCACTTTGCTGGCATTCGACTTGACGCCCTGTCTCACCGCTAGCAGCGACTTTTGGGACCTTCAGAAGCAGGCAAACATGCGCCTTGAAATGCGCTTCGGCGCCGCTCTGAAAGAAAGTATAAATGCCGTGTGTCTTCTGGAATTCGACAATCTGATTCAGATCGATAAGCAGCGCACAGTCATCGTGGACTACACTGTCTGAAAAAAAAAAAACAAATAAATGCTCGGCTACGAAATCGAGCGCGCCCTCCTTGGCGACGCGCACGCCGCGCAATATTTTTGGGGAGTGCACGCAGCCGATATGCTTCCCCGGCAGCTGGACTCGCTCCCCGCCCTGCTCGTAGCCAACACGGACTGCTCTCACCTAGGAGGCCAGCACTGGGTGGCATTTTATATAGACGAGCACGGGCGAGGCGAGTTCTTCGACAGCTTTGGTCGTGCGCCTTTTGTAAAGGCCCACAGACAATTTCTGAACCGAGTTTGTACGAAATGGAGCCACAACCCGACACAGCTTCAGGCCTTACAGGGCATCGTGTGCGGAGAATATTGTATAACTTATCTACTGTACAGGGCGCATCAGCAAACGTTGAAAGATTACGTGAGTGACTTGTTCTCACACAACACGACGCAAAATGATGCCGTTGTCGCCAAAATGTTCAAAAATTATTCCAAGTGTGTCACACGCTGCCACGGCAGCGCCTCCGCGAGGAGGAACGAACAGACATGTTGTATGCAGAAAATGCTTTGAAACAATAAAATAAGAAGCAAATGTAAAAGTAAATCGGAGATTTTTTTCTTGCAAACCACCACGGCGCGGAGCGTCCCCTCCAACAACAAAACACCCCACACACAACACACACGCGCGCGCGCGCGCGCGCGCGGCTGGCAAATTTCTTAAAAAACCCGACCCCGCGACAGCAGCGCGGCTCACTTGCTCCGCGACAGTCGAACGAGACACAACGATGACCAAGCCGCTCCGCTTCGTGCTAAATCCATACAACGAGAAGGAGGTCGTCGTAAGCCCGGCCGACGAGCCCTGGAAAGTGCAAATCAGGAAACGCGGAGCCCTACTCGATGAGCTTGATCAGGAAGAGCTAGTCGAGCTCTGGGAGCGGCAATATCTCGCCGATTACATCACGCAACACCTCAACGGAAGCGACATCCGGGCGTACCTGGCCGATTACAACTACGTCCGGCTCCGCTCGCACACGATTCACTTCATTCATCTTCGAGGAAAACCCTTCGTGCTGATGGAGCGAGAAAACACCTACGCTGAAGTGGCCGGCGTGCCGCAATTCAAACAAACCCACTTGGGAGCCACGGCATGGGGGAGTCTGTGCGACCACGCAGTAACCATCGTTGAACACTTTGCCGGACCCATCAACGAGATCGAGTGGTGTTAAGCCCCACACCTAACCTTCGCTCCTTTCCTTAAACCCTCCTTTCCTTTTCCCTTTCCCTATTTCCTTTTCCCTTCCCCCCCCCCTAATGCGGGACACTCGGTCACAACCCCGAGGCGCTCTTGGGAGCGACGCAGAGTGGGGGGAGCGAGGGGAAGGCAAACAATAGAAACGGGGGACCGCGGCCATAAATCATAGCAAATCAATTGACACCTTTTTATTGACATCTAATCACCTCATTTAGGATCATTAATGACCTCATTAAGCCCGAGACCGGGGGACGGTATTACTACTTATTTCTCATTGATGCGAAGCGCCGACAACATTACAAGACTGTCTACTTAAAACACACTTACCAATGCGGTTTCAAAGTACACACCTACGAACGCATACTTCGGAAAAGAAGGTTTCGCGGCTATGAAGGAAATCGTTTGTCATACAAGCGATTTAGTTTGTAATGCAAAGAAAAAAACCTTCGCACGCTGAGAAGAAGTTCTTGTAGGCACAAAGAATTTTTCCTTTGTATTACAAACAAAATTTTTCGTATTACAAATGATTGCCTCGTAGGCTGCGAAGCCTTCGTTTTGGGTTTTGTATTTCAACGAGCAGTTATTTGTAGGGCTCTGAGTGTGCACTTACAAACGCATGCTGGGCGCCGTACCTCCATGCTAAGCATGCACTTGCAAGTGTGTACCAGCAAGCAGTGTCCAGTGTCTACTGAGTAGATAGTTGGGTTTGTGGCGGATTTACAAAATGTAGACGGCGACACTGACCTCTGTGCTTGAGTTTCTCAAAGCGCGCGCGTTTACTTGTTAAGAGAAACGCC
>NW_023144623.1:3504677-3531077 GCF_012932325.1 Thrips palmi
GCGGAAAGCAAGTCTTTGGAACAGCTCGGCTGGCGCCTGATAAAAGTACGGTGTGTCACCGATGTAAGAGTCATCAGACCTTAGTCTGGGAATCAGCAGACTGATTCCGAGAGTCTTTTTCGTTGCCCTGTCTCTCTCGAAATCATGGGGCGTCCCTTATA
The DNA here is from genome assembly GCF_012932325.1 of Thrips palmi. NCBI lineage: Eukaryota > Metazoa > Arthropoda > Insecta > Thysanoptera > Thripidae > Thrips > Thrips palmi. Next base: position 3,504,839 of record NW_023144623.1, read on the forward strand.
GGTGCGAGGCAGAGCGGCGTAACGACCTCTCGGAATCAGTCTGCAGGCGGACAGTCTTGGCTATGTACACCTTTGGCTACGCCTACGACTGCGCTCTGCTCACTCCGGTCGACGACCGCCTCTGCCTTCCCTGCATCTCCCCCCCCCCCCCTCCCCCCTCACTCCCTCCGCGCCGCCCCCACCGCAAAGTAAGGCTCATTGTCGGCTGTAACTGAATTGGAAGCGGCCCCGTCCCGCCCCCCGCCCCGCCCCGCCCCGCCCCGCGCCGCCGCCCCGCGCCGCGCCGCCCCGCCTCGCCCCGCGTGGACGGCGCTGACTCCGTAGACTCCGGCCAGTCTGCCAGGCCCAGCCAAGCTTGTCCAGTGGCAAAGGGAAGCTCCCCGGAAACGATCCATTAACGCCCGGTGCGTGCTTTACCCTGGAAGGCTGGGCGCCGCCGTGCACCACGGCAGGGCACGGCACGCCACGGCACGGCACGGCACGCCATGGCACGGCACGAGCGCGGCGTTCGACGCGGGTGCAGCCAGAGTGCAGCAGCCTGTTGCGTGGAGACGCCGTGCCGTCTGGCGATGCACTTCGCTGGATTGAATCGCGGCAACGGCATTTTCAGCCTTCGTTGATTGCCGTCTCTGTTTCTGTTATGGGCTGTTCATTTGTGTGTGTGTGTGTGGGGGGGGGGCGGTTGGTGTGGGTGCGTTGTTGGAAAAAAGGGGACGAGGAAGCGGGGTATTTTTGTGGTCCCACGGCAAATTTTGACAAAAACCCTTTTGCAAGATGGGAATTATTTCACCCCCCCCCCTTTCTCCCCCCTTTCACCCCCCCTTCTCCCCCCTTCTCCCCCCCCCCCTTCCCCCCGTTCTCCCCCCCTTCTCCCCTCCCCCCTTTCTCCCCCCCCTTCTCCCCTCCCCTTACTCCCCCCCCTTCTCCCCCCCTTTCTCCCCCCCCTTTTCTCCCCCCCTTTCTCCCCCCTTCCCCCCCCCTTTCTCCCCCCCCTTTCTACCCCCCCTTTCTCCCCCCCCTTTCTCCCCCCCCCCCCCTTTCTCCCCCCCCCTTTCTCCCCCCAAATCCGTTCCTCCCTCAACGTAATGATTGGAAGGCCCCTTATCAATGAATCACATCGACCCATGGTCGAGACAGCTTCGAACGGGCCTCTTTTACGTTTCGACACGCCGCGGCGGCCGAGACGCGAGACGCGGCAGGGAAGGGAGGGCTTCAGTGATGCCTATCTCCGCGATGATGTCTTGCTTGGAGGCTTATCATGCCATTCATTGCCTGGCCGGTCGCGCGGCGCGGCCCGTGGGGCAGGTCGCTGTCAGGGCCACGCCGCCGCACGCCGCCACGCCGCACAGTGGGCCAGAAGACCGGCGGAGGCGGCCAAAGACGCGTTTTGAGCTCCGGCGTCGCCAAATGGAACTGGAACCGAACGCGTGACCCCACCAATAGATTCCTCGTTCGAAAAGAGCAATCCATTGGTGGGGTCACACGTTCGGTTGGAGTCTTATTTAGCGACTCTGGCTTAAAATGCGTCTAGAATTTTGGCCGCCGCCTCCACTGTGCGCCGCCGCGACCGCCCAGCTTTGTCGCGACGGTGAACTGACTCACGACCCTCGGTTGTGGATACGTGTGACTGCGTGCGGACGCGGATTCAAATCTCTCCACCCCGGAAAAGGAAGCCCTCACGCATGCACCATCAAACTTTGCGCTTGTCAGGAAAGTCAGGGCAGCAGCTGGGAAACTGGCAAAAGTTTGTTTACTCCGCCCCTGCAGTTTTGGCGGCTGCATGCACCCTCCCCCCTTCCGGGCCCTTCTGGACCCGCCGCTTCCTACGATGTGCCTGTTCGGCCGCGTATTAAAACTTAAGGAGGACGTCTCTAAAGGTTATGTTAATCGAAGTGCTCGCGGCTCATCCTGGATGCTGTGCGCTTCCCATCTGCGTCTTCGTCCGGATCGTTGTTGTTGTTTGTTGTTGTTGTTGTCGTCGTCGTCGTTTCCTTGGCCTGACGGTTTGTCAGGTGATTTATCCTCGACGACCTTGTCACCCACTTTCTTTCCACTGGAGGCCGATTCCGGCAATTGGCACTAGTCTTCGCCGTCTCTCTCTCTCTCTCTCTCTCTCTCTCTCTCTCTCTCTCTCTCTCTCTCTCTCTCTCTCTCTCTCTCTCTCTCTCTCTCTCTCACACACACCCCTTGCGGAGTGAGTTGGACAGAGACATGGCGTAGTGCCCTTTGCTCGTGGTATCAGCCTGCTGCCTTGTCATTTGCGTTTCTAGCTCACTAGGCGGTTTAGGACTGACGTTTCATTATGACTTTAATTTGTTCATTTTTTTTTGGTAGAGTGCTCACGCTAAATGTTTGAGCACAATTTTGTGCCTGCGGTGTCGCACAATTTTAAACCTGTGTAACAATTTTGTATTAAATTTTGCTCAAACTTGCATAAATTAATGCGCTTTTACGCATAATGTTATGCAAATTCCACCCCACGTATGCACAAAATCGTGCAAGTTACACGTGTAATAATTTAGTGTGCTCCTTTAGACGGTAACCATTTCGCGGCTCTTTTCGGTAATCCGGAATGCGGGCTGCAGTGCAGTGGCAGTGCAGTGGCAGTGCAGTGGCAGTGCAGTGGCAGTGCAGTGGCAGTTCAGTGGCAGTTCAGTGGCAGTGCAGTGGCAGTGCAGTGGCAGTGCAGTGGCAGTGCAGTGGCAGTGCAGTGGCAGTGCAGTGGCAGTGCAGTGGCAGTTCAGTGGCAGTGCAGTGGCAGTGCAGTGGCAGTTCAGTGGCAGTGCAGTGGCAGTGCAGTGGCAGTGCAGTGGCAGTGCAGTGGCAGTGCAGTGGCAGTGCAGTGGCAGTGCAGTGGCAGTGCAGTGGCAGTGCAGTGGCAGTGCAGTGGCAGTGCAGTGGCAGTTCAGTGGCAGTGCAGTGGCAGTGGCGCGTCACACAGTGTGGCACACTGTGGAAAGCCGCGGCCGGCCGGCTTCTAATTGCACGGGGCTGCCATCATAGTGCGCGCTGCCCCGTCCTCCCTGCGCCGCCCTGCGAGTCAGAAGAGCCGTATCGTCGCTCTGTCTCTCTCGCACTCCTAGGACTCTGTCTTGGAAGAGCGAGAGCGGTGACGAAGCGCCTGTGCCCTTCTGAATTTCACACGACGTGATGAGTTTTAGTCCTAACTTTGCATAAAAATTTGTTGACTTTAAATTCCATGGAAATGGAATGCTAAAAATCAGAAGCACAAGTTTCTCTGTTATATAGTAAATACAAGGTAGGTTTAGGCCAGACCGCGTCTTGTCGTAACAGGCTTCGCGATGTCTCGCTGCCTGTTTCTCCAATCCGCGCCTGGCGTACCCACCTTGGCCTGCGGCGCTAGCCTGCCTTCGGCAGGCAATGGCTTCTCCATAGTCGATTTTCCTAACTTGTTGCATGCTGGGGGTCTCCGCCCCCAGACCCCCCTTCATTCTAGATGGAGTTGCTTCATCTGCAGATAACGCGATCTTGACCCTTGTAGCTTTTTCACTTGTCCTGGCTGGGGGGCTCCGCCCCGCAGACCCCCTTTCTTCAAGACAGAGGCAATTTGCCTTCATAAAACTCGATTTTTCGCCGTTTTTTAAGTGTTTTCCGGCTTTAAAAACCAAACCAGTTGAGCTAGGATGGTGAAATTTCGCGTGTGCCGAGCCAAGGACATACCTAATAAGCCTGCAAAATCTCAGCCGGATCGGCCGAGCCGTTCAGGAGGAGTAGTGTACACACACAGACAGACACACAGACAGACAGGAAAAATTTTTCAACCGCACTGGAGTAACAGGCTTCGCTATCGCTCAGCCAATTAGGACGAAATTACATCAAAGTTCTGTGTCTTAATTTTGGGGGATGGTGAGTTTTGGTTTGGCGCGTTTTTCAATATTTTTTTTCTGGTTTTGCGCGTGATTTTGGACTAGGATTGGCAATTGGCACACATAATTTCACGACTTTGCTGGCCCTGCGCCGCCCTGCGCAGCGTTTTGTGTTTTGCGTAGTTAAAAGGATCAGCGAAAGCCAGAATTTGGGCCTATTTGTGTCCGCTTCTTTTTCTCACGAGGTTAGAGTGCAGCAGCATTGCACGCGAGACGGTCGCCACCGCAGACGTAAAAACCGCTACACCGTAAGTGTATGCTCCTTGATAAAAACTAAAATGCGAGGGAAAATGAACAGATGATTTGGGAGGAGCTGGTTCGGTAGTCTCCACATGTCATCATTTGGGGTTAAGGTACAGCACTCTGCGGTTTGGCTGCCACGCATTGTCGCTGCCACTGTAAAGAACTTGGCGCAAACGACCACGCAGAGGAAGTGGACGGTGCACTGCACTGGGAATCGAAACGCAGTATAACACTGCAAAAAGTTCCGTGGTTTAGTACGGAAAATGTGCGGAAAATGGGGTATGGAAAAGGTACGGAAAAGGTAAGGACCTTCCGTACTGTTTCTCTGTGGTCTCCATAAGGATCTCATGTAAACTGGTACGGCAAACAAGTACAGAACGTCCGTAGTTGGCAAGGTACGGACGGACGGTCCAGGTAAAAAATTAACCAGACACGTTCCGTACTTTTTCCGTACTTTTTTCAGTTGGCGTTGTAAAATGGAACAGGTGGTAATAATGGGACACACAATTTCTGGAAGATTAAGATTCAACATTTTTTAACGTCATGCGTGCTATGATACATCACATTCATCGTCCAGTGATTGTGTGTACCATATAAACCGCTGTCTCACCCTGTCCCATTTTGCCTCCAACTGAGTCAGTATTCCTTCTACTACATTTTGGGTATCGCACGTTGGCGCAATGCGAGACATTGCACTTTGCGTGCGGTGTTCGTTTCCTTGAGGTTTACAGTGTGCATGTCCTCTCTTGCCTCGCCTTTTCCTTCCCCGTTGCATTCTCCGTTCTGCTCTGCCGTGGTTCTAACTCAGTGCTCCTGCCCAATGCGATCCCCATTTCTCTGTCTGCGTGGTTCTTCCCTCTCCGTGTCCGACCAGGGGGCGGCAACGGCCTAGGAGGCGCGTGAAGCCATGCGCGAGTAAGGTGCAGGGGTTACTTATTTTGCTTCGATTGTGAGATCTAGGCCGTTGATTGCAAAACGCTTTGCACAGATCGAAAGAGCACAAAATTTGGGGTGCATTAGGCCTAGTAGACTGCCCGATACTTCCAATTCAACGGAACACAAGGGCAAAATCATTTACACCAACATGGCGCATTCGAGTTTTTTCCTAAATTTTATGATTTTTGTGTTTTTTGGTGTTTTTACTGCACCTTAATATTAGGTAAGGGAGGAGTTTCGAGAAGGGCAATTAGCCTAATGCACCCTAAATTTCAAGCCCTTTCTATCGGTGCAAAGTGTTTTGAAAAACACAGTCTAGTTTTCATAATCTCGAACAAGTGCGCAACCTCTGCACTGACGGCGCGAGCATCGCTTCACGCTCTCCCTAGGCCGTTGCCACCCCCTGGTCCGACGCGCCTCCCTGTCCACCCACACACACTCACCGAGATCCCGTCGCTTAATCTTATAGTGAGTGCACAATATTCTTTCGCATGGATTATCTTTCTAGCTTTGATGCGTTTAAAAATGTTTTCAAATGCACCCGTGGGTATCAGAATGCGTCCGCAGATGACAGTTGCACTGAGAATGAAAAAGTCATGATCAATACCTATTTTTGGGCGAGGTTTACTTTATCACCCAAATTTGGGCGAGGAAGGTTTCCTCGCCCAATTTTGGGTGAGGAAGGGTGTATCAGCTCCCTATATAGCTCCATAGTATTATGACCCAAATTTGGGTGAGGAAACTTGCCTCACCCAAATTTGGGTAATAAAGAATTCCTCACCCAAAATTTTAGTCATGATCATTGACTCTTTCATTCTCAGTGTGCTCGCCGTTCAATCACCCCTCACGCTGATTTTACGAAACACTGTCATATTTCCTAGAAAATCGTGATGGTTTGTACCTGAAATCGCACGAATGAGCGTGAATTCGCAAACGATTTTATTCGACTTTCTCGTGTGCTAAAAGAACCCAGAGGTCTCGCTTAAAGACGGTACAAATACAATTGCGCGTAAAAGTACGTATTTTTACGGTGTTGTATCCTTGCCTCTTCCCCGACACACTGATAAGCCGGACGTGAATAGCCCCCTTTTGTCTCTCATCCACGCGCCGCTGCCTCGGCAAGCATCGCGGCGGAGAAACCCGCGCCGCATCCACAAATCCGTGTCAAGTGAAAGAAATCTCCTTTCCCCCATTTTTTTGGCTGAGCGATAGCGAAGCCCTTGCCGTGTTTGGGCGCGCTGAAAAGTGACTGGTCGTGCGTCTGTCTGTCTGTCCCTCTGTTCGTACACGCTCACGTTTCTCAGCGACTACAACAAGTATAGTTTCCATACTTCGCATTTAACGTCGTCTTACTTTCCCCCAACACGAGTTTGTTTCAAATCATTGTTTAGTATCGTTTGAAATATTCAAAACATCTTTTTGAATCAGTTTATTAGCATGCTTAGGTTGGCAGCAGTTACCTACCAATTTCTCATACCTACGGCCGCGGCTCTGAAATACGGGACACAAGCAAATCAGCAAGTAAAACAAAATAAAGAGCAGAACGGTTTGGAAATGAGATCGGCCTTAGTTTTTCAACATTCTAGAATGATTGAAACCCTTTTGGAGTTCCAACAAAGCGAAATATGGAGAATGGAAGTGAGAATGATTTACGTGTATCGTTCCCCTCTCACCCCTCCCCCGTCTGAGGGGAATCTCCTTCAGGTCAGTGCACTATGACTAAGCATTGTAAAATGGATGTTTTTATTTTCACCTTTTGTTTTGTGTGCTTCATTTTCATAGTAGAGGAAATCAAGTAAGTGCATAAATAACATATGTTGAAAATAGCAGGCATACTTATTTTGGTAATTTGTCTTTTGTTTGACTCAAGTTATATTCTGTTGCAATGCTGCAAGCTGACCTAAGTGCAAAAGCACTAACATTTATTTATTGATAGGATCAATATATAGTTGTATATATATAATCCTATTAGAGTTTGAATATAAAAATAGGATCAATGAGACGACTCAGGTTTTGAGCGGTGAGTGACTTAACATGGGATTTCAAGAGACGATTCCTTTAACTTCACCAAAGTTTGTATTCAATAACTGGTACTCAGTATTGGTTAAGGTTTAAGCTGACTCTCTTCACAATTTACTCTGAACTCAAGCCCAATGTTGCGAAAGATAAAATAGCTTAAGACATGAGTAAGATAAATTATGTTGGTGCATTACACCTTAAGTAGACTTGGCATTGGAGTCTATGTGACGATTCACTGGATTTGACAATAATTGGTCTCCGTCAACTGGTTCAGATCAGCCAACCCTAAACTGAGTCTCTTAATATTAACTGTGATAACATATTCCAATCAATATTGTCTAATTGACTGGTTTACAATGAAAGAATGACAAAATATTTCTTAAATATTACTTATGAAATTGTGAATTCATTAGTTTAGAAAAAAGAGATATCGAATAGTGACCCAAGCATACGAGTAGCCAATTAAGCGATTCAATGCTGGCAATTGAATATTACTTGACTGAAGGATTCGCACTGGTGTGGCATCAGGGAATTGGTGACGACAGAGGGTGCTTCATGAAGACAAATAGGAATATGTATACAGTAATTGAGTCTAGATGGTTCTCTGCAGATTTCAGTGTACTAGTCACAAAAGATACATTTACTTCAATGCCAAACCTACACTCTCATCTAGAGCTATGCAATTTGGGGCGAAACTTTCCAAGTTGAGATTTATGCGTTTCCCTGTGGTTTTCACTGCGCTGACTTCAATTTTGACTTCTAAAATGTCCCCAGACCCAAAACTTAACCGATTTTGGGTCAAATTTTTAAAATTGAATTGTACATTGATTCTTGCAGTTTTTTGAGTGCTGATTACGAAAACCACTTCCATTTTAACACCAGACCTATATTTTCATCCCATATTCGGTCATTTTGGACCAAAATTCTCAAGTTGAGTTTTATATTGTTTCCTGGAGTTTTTGGTGTGCTGAACTCGAAAATGACTTCCAAATTTTTCCCAGTCTCACACGTTACCAAATTTTGACCAATTTTGGTCCAAAATTTTTAAATTGAGTTTGACATTGATTCCAGCAGTTTTTGGGGTGCTGATATCGAAAATCACTTCCATTTTGACTCCAGACTTATATTTTTATCCAAAATGAGGTCATTTTGGACCAAAATTTTCAAATCGAGTTTTATATTGTTTCCTGGAGTTTTTGGTGTGCTGAACTCAAAAATGACTTCCAAATTTTTCCCAGACTCACGCTTTACCAAATTTTGACCAATTTTGGTCCAAAATTTATAAATTGAGTTTGACGTTGATTCCAGCAGTTTTTGGGGTGCTGATATCGAAAATCACTTCCATTTTGACTCCAGACTTCATTTTGGACCCAAATTTTCAAATCGAGTTTTATATTGTTTCCTGGAGTTTTTGGTGTGCTGAACTCAAAAATGACTTCCAAATTTTTCCCAGACTCACGCTTTACCAAATTTTGACCAATTTTGGTCCAAAATTTATAAATTGAGTTTGATGTTGATTCCAGCAGTTTTTGGGGTGCTGATATCGAAAATCACTTCCATTTTGACTCCAGACTATATTTATCCAAAATGAGGTCATTTTGGACCAAATTTTCAAATCGAGTTTTATATTGTTTTCTGGAGTTTTTGGTGTGCTGAACTCAAAAATGACTTCCAAATTTTTCCCAGACTCACGCTTTACCAAATTTTGACCAATTTTGGTCCAAAATTTATAAATTGAGTTTGACGTTGATTCCAGCAGTTTTTGGGGTGCTGATATCGAAAATCACTTCCATTTTGACTCCAGACTTCATTTTGGACCCAAATTTTCAAATCGAGTTTCATATTGTTTCCTGGAGTTTTTGGTGTGCTGAACTCAAAAATGACTTCCAAATTTTTCCCAGACTCACGCTTTACCAAATTGACCAATTTTGTCCCAATTTATAATTGAGTTTGATGTTGATTCCAGCAGTTTTTGGGGTGCTGATATCGAAATCACTTCCATTTTGGCTCCAGACTTCATTTTGGACCCAAATTTTCAAATCGAGTTTTATATTGTTTTCTGGACTTTTTGGTGTGCTGAACTCAAAAATGACTTCCAAATTTTTCCCAGACTCACGCTTTACCAAATTTTGACCAATTTTGGTCCAAAATTTATAAATTGAGTTTGACGTTGATTCTAACAGATCTTTGTGTGCTTATAACGAAAATCACTTCCATTTATACCCCAGACTTACTTTTCACTTAATTTGAGCCCATGAGTTGCACATTTCGTCTACTCAAGCAAAGCCCGAAGTGCATCAACTATGTCAATTCGCATCGCTCAGCCACACTACGCGCCCAGACTAAACGGCGCGTACCCCTAGTTTAAATGTTTTTTTCCACACTGAGAATGAATGGGTCACCACCATCACCCTTTAAATGGGCGACGCAACTTCGTTGCCCAATTTTGGGTGATGAAAAATTCATCACCCAAAATTTGGTAACAGGCGTTAGGTCACCCAAATTTGGGTAACGCCGTCGACGACGCCGTGAGGTCCCCGATAGACGTCCTTCCGGGGCCACCATGATGACCGGATGCCTCAACGCCACATTGGGTCATCGTGGTGGCCCCGGCAGAACGTCATTGGGGACCTCACAGCATCGTCGACGGCGTTACCCAAATTTGCACACTAAATGTCATGGGACTTTTTTTGTCCCATGAATGATGCAATTTTAAGCACATCCGGTGGTGATGCAATTTTGTGTCAGCCAGGCGGGACAAATTGTCTAATGAAAGTACGATTTGCAGCAGGTGTCAGACAAAATGTGTCGCCAGGCGGGAACAAAATTGTATCAGCGTCGGATGTGCTTAAAATTGCATAAGTCGTGGGACAAAAAAAGTCCCATGACATTAAGTGTGTGGGCGACGATTTTATGACTGCCCAAAATTTGGTCACCGCTGGCTCATCACCCAAATTTGGGCGAAAATGCGTGCGTCACCCAATAAAAGGGCGATGGTGGTGACTCTTTCATTCTCAGTGCAGTTCATTCCATTTGTGGTTTGCATGGAATGATTCATTTATCGCTCGTCCGTGCCTTCGGGATTGTCGGACCCATTTGCCAAACTCGAAAATGGGTACGCCGAAAAATGATGAATAGTTTGGCCATCTGTTTAGGACAGAGGGGTGGGGTGACTCACTGTAGAAATTCAATAACGATAATGTGTCAGAATGTGCAAGATTTCTAGCCTATTTGCAGCACATTTTGTCTACTTACAGGCACTCTTAAAACCTTACGAAGTATTATGAGCATACATATAACAAACTAAAATACTTTGTTATACGAAGAAATAGTTCGTAAATTACGAAGTATTTACTTTGTAAGCTTACGTATGCTCAAAATACTTTGTTATACAAACTACTTTTCTTTGTAAGGCCCAAAATAGTTTGTAAGGTTTTCTCAGTGGGCGTTTTTGCCACCTGAATGTGGAATGTGTTTTATGTACAATGAATCTGGGAATATGCCCCTGCGTTTAGGACCCTCCACCTTCCGAAGTATTTTCAGCATACGCATACTACAAACTTACGATGAAATTTTTCGTAAATTACGAGCTATTTTCGTTGTAAGCTTATGCATGCTCAAAATACCTTGTAATATGAAGCTATTTCACTTCGTAAGGCTTAAATAGTTTGTAAAGGTTTTGCCTCCCCCGTAAGCTAACCGTGTGGGCACGCGCTGGGGGGTTGACCCTGCCCCACTGCAGCGCTGCAGCGTGTAGTGCAGGCCGTCCTTGAACAGTGCCAGGGCGCTAATCCCTTCCCCCATTTCACCTCCCCCTCCCCTCCCCCGGTGCCGCCGTGGCCGCTGGGCCGGCCGGCGCGGCCCGTCCGGACAGAGCAGCGCTGAGTGCCGCCGCGGCCGGCCAGCGGGACGCACCTTCTCGGCCGCCGGGACGCGACGCCGGGTCCGGGACGAACACGCGAAGTGCGCGAGTCCACCGACCGGAGTCCGCGGTCTGGACGCCGCCGAGTCGGCCGGCTCCACAGCCTCCAGCGGCTCGCCCAGCCACTGCGAGGCCAGTGCCGCGGCGTGCCAGGCATTTTTCCTCCCGGCGCATCTGCCACCGGCTGCCGGCCAGCCGCGCCGCGGACAAGCAGCGTCTGCATTATCTGACGCATCACGTCGAGATCCTCTCCCGAGTTTCGGATTCCCTGGAAGGTTCCAGGAAGGCGACGGCTAGGCTCCAGCTAGACTGCACTCCAGCGCGGTTCGAGCAAGGCTCTTGGGAGGCTCTAGCTGGACTCCAGCACGACTCCAGCAAGACTCCGGCAAGGCTCACGTGAGGCTTTAGCAAGACTAGACTCCAGTAAGGCTCGGAAGACTAGACTCCAGCGCGGTTCCAGCAGGGCTCTTGAAATGCTCTAGCTGGACTCCAGCACGACTCCAGCAAGACACCAGCAAGGCTCCAGGAAGACTAGACTCCAGCAAGGCTCAAGCAAGACTAGACTCCAGCGCGGATACCGCAGGGTTCTTGTAAGGCTGTAGCTGGACTCCAGCAAGACTCCAGAAAGGCTTCAGCAAGACACCAGCAAGGCTCCAGCAAGAGCAAGACTAGACTCCAGCAAGGCTCAAGCAAGTCTGAAGCAAGACTAGACTCCAGCAGCGCTCCAGCAAGGCTCAGGCTAGACTCAAGCAACACTAGACTCAAGCAACACTAGACTCCAGCAGGACTCCAGCAAGACTACAGAAAGAGTCCAACTAGGCTCAACGAAGGGTACAGCAAGGCTCCGGCAAGACACCAGCGAGGCTCCAGCAAGACTCCAGCAGGGATCCTGCAGCACTAGACTCCAGCAAGGCTCCGGCAAGCCACGCTCCGCTGCCATGACGCCGGCTGGGCCCAGGGGCCACGGCGCTGCAACGTAGAGGAGAGAATCAGCTGCTGCACGACAGGTAAACGTCAATCAGGCCCTGAGTAAGCAGTGGAGCGGCGGTCCCCGCCGGTCCCACGGCCTTCCCCAGCCTCCCCACTGCGCCCCGTGGATCTGTGCTGCCCGTGTCCGTCCGGGTCATTGGAGTTCGAGTGGATGCCCCGTGGCGGCTGGCCGCGGCTGGTCCGACTGGTTGGACATCGGCGCGAAGAGCAGGGCGAAAGAAAGGCGGGTCGCCGCGGAAATTTTTATTTTACCCTGAAATAGCGATTTTATTACGGTCGATACCCACTCTGCATCGTAGTGTGCGAAGACAAGCCTTGTCTTTGCGTGGCGTCCCAGGCAGACCAGTGGTCCTCTCCAAACTGGAGAGTGTGCTTGGTTTGACTGTTTTAAAAAGTCCACCTAATGGTTGACGAAGTACTGTCTACTTGACAGGCTCACACTTATTTTTGAGTACAATTTTGTACGAGACCTCACAGTTTTGTTTGTGCTAATGAACTTTTTGTACAGTTTTCGTACGAAAAACTGCACACATTTCCTTATTTTTGTACAAAATCGCGCACAAATTTGTGCTAAAAGTTTAGTTGCACGAAAAACTGTGACGTCTTGTACAAAATGTGTACAGCAATATTTAGTGCAGACGCTGTAAAAAAAAGGAGTGCGACAGGTACACACGAATATGCGCCCGTATTATTGTATGGGGCAGGATGACCGCAAACTAGAGTGTAATTGCCATGTGCACATTTTTTTGCAGCATGCCTGTCTAGTACATAGCTGATGATATGTGTCACAACCTTCAGGTTGGCTCTTATGAGTGTGACTCTTACATGAGTCAATGATGTACACAATCTTCAGTTTGGCTCTTAAGAGTCTGACTCCTACCTGAATCAATGATGTACACTAGTTTCAAGAGTGGTGCCGGCCGCTTCGTTCTGCCATGGCAGAACGCTGCAGCGTGCTCACTTGCAGTGAACCAACGGCTCTGCGAACGTGTCCCGAACCTCCTCTCCCCATTTTCGACAGTTTTTGGGCTCTTGTTGGTGCTTCGGCCGTTTATAATGGCACACGGCGGGCCGGTCTTCGCCGCCAGGACTACTCTCGTATAATGGGCTTGGCCAGTGGTCTCCCTGTCAGGCCCTGTCTGGCCCTGTCTGGCTCTGGCCGCCTTGGGCGCGACGGGGAATCTCCTAGGCATAGAAAGCGAACTCATTGGCCCGCGCGCTTTTATCATCGTCACCTGCGCGATAAATGACCTGTTTATGTCCCGTTTTCGACTCCTCTGCTCCCTCTCTCTTGATCCTTCCTCTCCTTCACTACTTCCATTTTTTCCTCGCTTCGGTCTTTCTCTCTTCGTTCGCTTTGTGCAGGCTGAATGTCCATGTCCTTTCATCGTCCGCACTGCCAGAAAAGACCAACTAAACTACAGCATATACTGGCAAATTTTCGCAACATTTCTTATCAGAGATGAATCGCACTTTCAAAGTTCAGCATTTACTGTGCAGAGAACAATGGGACCGGCATGACGAGTGCTATTCGACTTGTTGGGTTATTTACAATTCTAGTTGTACTTTTTACAATCCTCGTTGTACTTAGTTTCACAGTTTACGTTGTACTTTTGTTGAACTACACACACATCTTTCTTGCTGTGCATGACCAGTGCTATATCTGAGCTCGTGTAAGCTAATACAGTATTTAGAGACAATATTTCCATATTGTGCTTTGATATTTATAAAATTATACCTAATTAATGAACACATTCAAACTTACAGCCGCACAAATACGTCAATAGTTGTGTCGAGGGGGCAACCACTCTAAAAATCTTGTGTCCCTTTGAGCGCTAGAAATCTCGGAAAATCTGAAATCTTGCAAAATCTGAAATTTGCCCTTCCTCCAAAGGCTAAAACAAGCATATTTTGGGCGTAATATCGGTTAAAATCTTGCGAAATCGAGCCAAAATTTGCAGCCTTATGAAATCTTGTGTCCCCAAAATATCCAATGTGGTTGCCCCCTCGAGTTGTGTCCAAAAAGTCCATAAGGTTTTAAAGTGTGCTCTTTCTTTGTCTTTGCTGCACTGCCGTCCGCGGGTCCCTTGCGCGAGCATCGCACTTATCTCTCTCTTTCTTTAATTAACGAGCAGCAATGCCTGTTGTGTGTTCTTTACCGGAACCGGAACTCGGCCGCCACCTCGGCGCCGCGGCCCGGAGGGGCACTGGGAGGGGCAGGGGGGAAGGGGCAGGGCCCGGAGCGCGAGCGGCGTGTGCCTGGAGCGTGGCCGGCGGCACGGCTGTTGGGCTGGGTCAGCAGCTCAGGGGCACGGCAGAGCACGGCACGGCAGGTGGAGGCAGCGGTCATCCAGCAGGTGCCGTTTGCCCAGCCTTTCTTTGCTCTTTCTTTCTTTCTTTCTTTCTTTCTTTCTTTCTTTCTTTCTTTCTTTCTTTCTTTCTTTCTTTCTTTCTTTCTTTACTTCGTACCTGCCTTCCACTCCCATTCATTCATTCATTCATTCATTCATTCATTCATTCATTCATTCATTCATTCATTCATTCATATACTTCTCGCCAAAATCTGGTCTCAATTATCACTCTTCAGTGATCTTCTCCTCTTCTTCTTCTCTTCCGCTCCCTGCGTCGCTGTACTGTGGATGGACTGATCCCCAAGAGTCGTTTTTGTCGCCCCGTCTCTCTCGCACTTACACGGGACGCCCCATGAGTGCGAGAGAGACAGCGACGAAAACGACTCGGAATCAGTCTGCTGCCGTGCTTGTGGTGTAATCCCCTCCCGGGGCGCCGTGCTCGACGACACCTTGGCGGTGCACTATGAGACGCGGTGCGACAGAGTGCGTCGCTCATCGGCCCGGAGCGCATCGCACAGTGCATCGCACAGTGCATCGCACAGTGCATCGCGGCGTGGCGGACGCTCAGCAGTGTGATTCCGCCGTCCGTCTGTCTCCCTCGCACCAATCCGGGACGTTCCAAAAGTGTGTGTGTTTGTGTGTGTGAGTGGAGTGAGTTAGTGTGCAAATTAAGTGAGTGTGCAAGTGAGTGAGTGTGCAAATTGAGTGAGTGCGCAAGTGAGTGAGTGCGCGCTAGTGAGTGAGTGTGCACGTGGGTGAGTGTGCAAGTGAGTGAGTGTGCGCAAGTGAGTGAGTGTGCGCTAGTGAGTTGGTGTGCGCTCGTGAGTGAGTGTGCAAGTGAGTGAGTGTGCAAGTGAGTGAGTGCGCAAGTGAGTGAGTGTGCGCAGGTGAGTGAGTATGCGCAAGTGTGTGTGCGCTAGTGAGTGTGTGAGTGTGCACAAGTGAGTGAGTGTGCGCAAGTGAGTGTGCTCAAGTGAGTGTCAAGTGAGTGAGTGTGCGCTAGTGAATGAGTGAGTGTGCAAGTGCGTGAGTGAGTGTGGCACACTCACACTCAGTGTGCAAGTGCGTGAGTGCGCAAGTGAGTGAGTGAGTGCACGAGTGAGAGAGAGAGAGAGAGACGCCATGACGTGGAGCCGGCGCAGGCACCTGCACCACACGCTGCCCAGCCGGCGGCGACTGCCCCCGCCCCCTCCATGCCGCGACCGCAGCGCCTTCGACAAGTGAGTGCGTTGTGACGCGTCCCTGTCCATCTCGCCCGGCCGGCCAGCAGACTGATGCCGAGCACTCTCTCGCACTCACGGGGCGGCCCGAAGGGGTGCGAGAGAGACAGAGCGACGAAGACTCGGATCGGACGAAGAAGGCCCGCTGCGTGCGGGGGCGGTCGCTTTGGGGCTGGCGCGGCCCGGCGGGGCGGCCTGGCCAGACCTGGCGTTGCGTCACGTCGCGTCTTCTCCTCCTGCCCTACCTTGACTCCCCCTCCCCCTCGGCCCACATTGTCTCACCTTGCCGACTCTTACTTTTCCTTCCACGTTGGCTTACCTTCGCGGCAGTCCCTGCCTCTAGTCAGTAGAACTGTGACGACTAAGTGGCGTACGCCAGTGTGGCGAAGATTTTCTGAGCGTCCTCTGGAAACCTTGCTAACTATTTTCGGCTTTACAAGCAAATGTATCTTGTCACAAAAAAGTATGTTGAGCATAGACTACCAAAGTCTTTCCCCCACCACGACTCCCTGCTACTGCCTCATCGGCCGCATCGCCAGGGTTGCTAAGCAACCCTGCATCCAAACAAATTTAGCGCGCGTGAAACATAACCTCTAAGAATACTTCAACAGCAGAAATAAAACCATTAAACATGAATACATGTTTTCTTTCAAAACTGTTCTTTGGTAAGGACTTCCTCTGGTCAAAACTGGTACAATGGAGCCCGAAATGCGAGAGAAGATCAGATTTAGAGGTTATGTTTCACGCGCGCTAAATTTGTTTGGATGCAGGGTTGCTTAGCAACGCTGGTGCTGCAGCCGATGAGGTAGTAGCGGGGAGTCGTGGTGGGGGAAAGACTTTGGTAGTCTATACTTTAGTGTACAAAGACAATGGCTCCTAATTTACGAACTATTTCTTTGCATAACAAAGTGAATAGTTTGTATCTTTGATATGCTCAAAGTACCCCTTGAGATTTTAAGCGTGCGGATGGGGAAAGGGGTGACACATTTTTCGAGCAAGATTTCAGATTTCCAGAGATTTCTAGCGCTCAAGCGGACACCAGATTTCTAGAGTGGTTGCCCCCTCGGCATTTTTGCGGCCTTTTCCAAGTCCACGCACTGTCATTCATTTTGCGATACTTTTACTACAAATTTTTGCGATAAAACCGAGTTTGCGATTCCCACGATTTATCGCATCCTGGAGTGCGATAATTTTTTTATTGCACTTTTTTTGCAATAACCATCTCATAATTTTTGCGATAATAGAGCGTTTTGTAGTAACTTTTATCACATTTTTTTCTGCGATAACTTTTTATTGCATTTTCTTTGTAGTCATTATCGCAAAAATGCAATACTTTATTGCAAAATTTAGCTATAATTTTTTTATTGCAGATATTTAGTTGTCATTATAGCAAAAAAATGTGATAAGTTTTTTATTGCAAAATATATACGGTGGTTATCGCAATTTGAATAACAGTGCGGCCGTGGACCAATCGGAGTCCATGTCCTTTCCACCTGGCTGTCCACCCACGCCCGCGATGTTTTCCACGTCTCTCGGAAGCACACTCTTTGAGGCACACGGGGCTGCGGCTGCCCTTCCAAATGAAACTGCTTTCTCTCAAAGTCTAAAAAGGCTTGCAGATGGAGTGTTGGAATTTCCTTCGGGGATCCGAAAAGCCCAGATCAACAGGTCGACGCAACAGTGCCGTCGCACGATCTGTTTCTCACGGGGTTGCGCTGCACTGTCGCCCTGCCGCGAGCAAGCGTGCCTTGCCTTCTCCAAGGCTGGCGCTGCACTGGTAAAACTAAAGCGTAGTATTACCCTCTGTTTCCAAGCGTAACATGTTTACGCTTGAAATCAAGCGTAACAGGCTCATCCGCCAAGATTCCCCCTATCTAAATGCATGGGGAAATTTCCAGTGTATGCTTGATTTCAAGCGTAACGTCTTCAAGCGTAACTCTATGCTTGACTCAAGCATAGTGTTACGCTTTAGTTTTACCAGTGTGCATCCGTCGCGTTGTTTGAGCTGCGCACCGCGGGCTGTTCCCGAACAGCGCTCTCGTCGCTCTGTCTCTCTCGCACCCCTGCGGCACGCCACGAGTGCGAGAGAGACAGGCGAGTCGCTCTGCTGCTTTGCGCTGCCGGCGGTGTTCGGCCGCTAGACCTGAACTAAGTGCAGCCGGGCGATTCAGAAGATCCGTTTCTTCCGAGGGGTTACCCACTCGTTGTTTTAGTTTACACACGATTCCGGATTCCCGCGATTCCCAGGACATATCCCTGAGAAAAAGAGAGAACTTTCGAATAATTTGCTTTGTATTTGAATGTTTTTGTGTGTATCACATGATTACCATGACTTTAGATTGAAACTATGAGGATTTTCCATCAAATTTTTAAAGATTTACGAACGATTCCCGGACTGAGTGTACACATGATTCCCGGAGTGGGTAACCCCTCGGTTTCTTCTCTCTGTTGCACTCATGGGGCTGGGGCTGGTCGTGAGCGTGTGAGGGAGACAGAGCGACGAAGGCAGGTCAAAGCCGAGGCCGGCGGCGCGGCGAGCTGTCACACTGACGCACGCGGAGAAAAATGGCTTGGTAATTGCAGTGAAAGCATCCCAGCACGTTATTGACATTTTTTAAGCAGATGATGCCTTGAGTTTTAAACATACATAGAAAAGTAAGACACACACTGCTATTAATTTTGCGGTACTTTTACTGCAATTGTTTTTGCAGTGAACAGAGTTTGAGAGTCTCACGATTTATCGCACCCTGCCGTGCACCGGTGCAGTAATCAAGTTACTGCAACATTTTGCTGAACTGCCATTTAATTTTCGCGACAAAAGAGCCTGAATTGTTAAATTCATTGGGAATTTTTCCTGTAATTTTTATTTTATTTTCTCTGTTGGCATCCATGCAAATTTGTAGCACATCCACCGCAAAATTTTGCTATGTAATTTTTTTATTGCAAAACATGGACAAAGGGTAAGATTGCAGTTTGAATGACAGTGATTTTCTCTACTCTAGGCTGATTTGACGTCAATCTTTGGACTGAATCTGCCTGACAGGGCAGGGAAGTCCTGCAGGTTTGCCCACTGCGAAATGAGACGAATGTCAACGCGGGGCCCGAGAGTGAAAGTGGGGGTAATAATGCGGTCGCGAGGGATTTCGATTTCGACTCGGCGCGGCGTGGCGTGGCTGGGAAACGATATTGTTGGGGCACAGGCACAATACCTAGCAGTGGTGGCAACAGGGCCGCGGGCATCGCAGGGGCGGATGCAAAGGCGGGTCCAAGAGCAAGAGGGGGGAAGGGGTGGCGGTGACTAAAGTTGTTTGCCTGCCTGCCTGTAGGGGCAGAGTGTGACTTGTTGCCTACACTACTACAACAACCCAAGTGTGGATCACGTTTGGGTCGCCACGTCAATATTTTGGTCATCCATCGTGGAATAGATTTGTTTGTTGGGAGCGTGGACGAAATGTGGTCCACGGCTTCGAAACGTGCACCAAAAGGTGGTCCACAGCTTGAGACTTCTGGTCCTCAATTGAATTGGAGTGTTGATTCGAAGGGGAAGCGACGCCCCCATGGCCTCCCCTGGATCCGCACCTGGGTCAACGCAGTGTTTGGCTTCCGTTATGCCGCGCGCCTGGCTGCCCAGATTACCATCGGCGATTCCTCTGTTAATTAGCTCGAAATGCCTCAGAACAGCAGCCTCTCCGGAGCGGAGCGCCCCAGCAGACTGATTCCGAGAGTCGTTTTCGTCGCTCTGTCTCTCTCGCACCCATGCGGGACGCCCCGTGAGTGCGAGAGAGACGAAAACGACTCGCGCAATCAGTCTGCTGGTGGCGGCTCTCGCGTTACCCGCCGACTCATTTCCGAACCGAACAGTGCCCCGGTCGTCGCTCTGTCTCGCTCTCACTCGCGGGGCGCTCCGTAAGGGTGCGAGAGAGACAGACTGCTGCCCGATCTGATGGTAGCGCCCTGCCCCGGCCCGCCCCGGCCCGCCCCGGCCCGGCTAGGCCAATTTGCCCGGCCTGCCCGGGCGTGCACCGCGTGACTGGTCGAAATTGGCCTCGGAAATTCTGTCGACAAGACCAACGCGTGTTGGTGAACAGAACATGCGTCTTCCGGCCGGCCGGGGAGAAAATGAGAAAATGGCGCGCGGGATGGTTTTCCGCGGCAGAGGGCGTTTCCCCGTTTCCCGCAGGTGCCAAGTGGCAAGATTTTCGCGAGTGTAACGGAGCGGTGCAGCGCTGCGTTGGAGTTTTGAGGAGGCAGCGAGCGGAACCCTCCCGCCGCGCCGCGCCACGTACCCAGGAAATGCATCCAAACGGCGCCTCTAAAGATTCCCCCGCCCCGCCCCACCCCACCCCGCCCCACCCCGCCCCCCGCCCCGCCACGGTGCGTCCCGGCACCGCTTCAACCCACAACCCGGGCGGCGTAGCGGCAATGCACCCAAAGGCGCCTCCTGCAGACTTGATGGGAGACTGTCCGTGTGGTGAATTGGCTAGTGTGAGCGCCTGCAGGGTGCAGGGTAGGCCGACCCGCCGAACGCGCTTGCTCGACGGCACTGCCTACCTTTCAGCCTGCAGGGTGCAGGGTAGGCCGACCCGCCGAACGCGCTTGCTCGACGGCACTGCCTACCTTTCAGCCTGCAGGGTGCAGGGTAGGCCGACCCGCCGAACGCGCTTGCTCGACGGCACTGCCTACCTTTCAGCCTGCAGGGTGCAGGGTAGGCCGACCCGCCGAACGCGCTTGCTCGACGGCACTGCCTACCTTTCAGCCTGCAGGTGCAGGGTAGGCCGACCCGCCGAACGCGCTGCTCGACGGCACTGCCTACCTTTCAGTGCAGGTCAGGTAGCGAGGCGTTCAGGCCTGCCTACCTCCTCAGGTTAGGCCGCCAGCAATGTATTAAGGATGTCACCCAAAAAGATGTCCGTAAAATGCTGTGCAGTAAGGCGCAAGGCCTCAGTAAGGCTGTGCCGCAAGGCTCTTTGGGGGAGGCTCTTCAGGGATGCTCTTCAAGGAGGACTCTCCAGGAGGGCTCTCCAGGAGGGCTCTCAAGGAGGGCTCTCCAGGAGGGCTCTCCAGGAGGGCTCTCCAGGAGGGCTCTCCAGGAGGGCTCTCCAGGAGGGCTCTCCAGGAGGGCTCTCCAGGGAGGCTCTCTAGGAGCGCTGTCCATGGAGGCTCTCCAGGACGGCTCTCCAGGAAGGCTGTCCAGGGAGGCACTCCAGCAAGTATATTTTCATCTTCAGGAAGGCTCTCCAGGGAGACTCCCCAGCAAGTATCCCTAGCAAGGTCCTCCAACTAGACTCTCCAGCTAGGCTCTCCAACTGCACTCCAGCGACGCTCCAGCAAGTCCGGCTGGCGGAATGGTGCATACTTTGGCGCCGGCCGGCCGCGTTGCGGTCGCTGACGAGGTCCCCGCTCGCCGCGCACCGAGGGGCAGGCAGGGGCAGCACGGACAGCGGCCGCTGCAGCCTAAGCCTGAGGACTCCAAAAGGACGACGAGCCAGTCGGACAATTTGTCCTTTGTCTCTCGGCAAGTCAAGCACATCTGCCGCCGCCGCGCTGATCGATAGCCCTTGTCGCCGCGTCGTCTGCCAGCAGACTGATTCCGAGAGTCGTCGCTCTGTCTCTCTCGCACTCATGGGGCGTTCCATATGGGTGCGAGCGAGACAGCGCGACGAAAACGAGTCTCGGAATCAGTCTGCTGGACAGTGGTTTCGTCGCTCGCGTCGCTCTGTCCCTCTCGCTCGCACTCATGGTGCGTCCCGCACGGGTGCGAGGGAGATGGCGCGACGAGGCATTGCCGGGAATCAGCCTACTGGCGGGTGACGAGTTGATTGTCGGTCGAGCTTCTGTATGCGACCGGCGCGCTCCAAGCTTGCGGTCCTTGCGGTGCGAGAGAGAGGAAGATCGCGGTGCTTGCGGTACGAGGGAGACAAAGCGCGCGGTCCTTGCGATGTGAGAGAGACGGAGCGGTGCGCGCGACTCACCGCAGCCGGGCACGTTGGATGTTTTATTTCCTGGGGGCCAATTGCTGGCATGATCGCCCTCATTGATTTTACTGCACTCGACTTTTACTACAAAGTTGTGCGAAGAACGAGTTCGTGGTCCTGGCGTCGATTCATTCGCGTTCCGAGGAAGCGGTCTCTTAGCTTAATGTCACGCTTGCTGGCTGATTCCGAGAGTCGTTTTCGTCGCTCTGTCACTCTCGCACTCATGGAGCGTCCGTAAAAGTGGGAGAGAGATAGAGAGTCGAAAACGGCTTTAGGAATCAGTCCACCGCACTGATAAAATTTTTGTCAAAACTTAGCAACACATTTATTGCTAATTTTTTTTAGCGACAAAATTTGTTTTGGAATGAATAGCTTTGTTAAACCATAGTCGTATTGGAACTAAAGGATGATTTCACAACGACAAACTTGTTCTAACACAAAAACAGTCCACCTTCAAAAACAAGTCGTTAAGCAACAACAAATGTTGTTAGTCAACGACAAGTATTGTAAGTCAATAAGGATTTTGTAATGTCTGCGACAAATATCGATTGAGTACTTTTGTGGCTAAATTTATTTTTCATGTCTATACTTTTAATCATAGTAATTTGCTTATGACTTTGAAGAACAAAATAGGTGATAGATCATTTATTTTATTTGAGCAGATAGTGGCAAAAGATGTTGGTTGCGCACAAATTGTATCGTTAATGGTGATAAGAATTCTGTTCTTCTATGACAAATTGTCGCTTTCAAGATTCAACGACATTTGTTTCGCTTTGGTTCAGGATGACATCCCATGTTTTGGAACAACTGAATTTTCACTCACACTCCCAATTTCCTTCTGAGAAATGCCCTGCAGTCATAATACTAAGCTCATTCTCAGTACTTTACGACACAAATCTGTCATAATAAATAGAAATTTGTTCGTAATATGAAGAAAGTGGTCATAAGTTACTGAGAACTCTTCACCATAGGTTACTACCTTCGCTGTGCTGTCATAATACTAAGCTTTTTGTTCGTATTACGAAGAAAAAGCTCAGTAGGATTGGGAGTGCATTTGATTGTTTCTGTACAACCATTTTTTTAAACAGTGGCGTGTACACTGTGAAAATTTGTTGTCACTTTATGACAAAAACGTGGATGACATTTTCATCACATTGATGACAATCCTGTCGCAAGTTGATGACATTTTCATCAAAGCTCCTATACTTATTGCATGGGCGTGACAACAATATCATTAATTGACCTGATGACATCCTTGTAAGGAAAATTAGCCTTGAAATTGTCATCAAGTGACGACTCAAATTTCCACAGTGTACTTGCGCCGAAGCCTGCGCCATTTACTTCCGTGTGAGAAAACATTTAGTGCTGAAACTTGAAAGCCGGCCGCCCTCTGCCCGCAGGCTGGTGGTGCGCTACGTGATGCCGGCGGCGCACCTGACGCTGCGCGAGGAGGACGTGGTGCGCCTGGCCCTCGAGTTCCTCCAGAACCGGCAGCTGCACATCTCCCAGCTGAGCGTGGAGCGCGAGACGGGCGTCATCAACGGCGAGTACTCGGACGACGTGGTGTTCCTGCGGCAGCTCGTCCTGGACGGCCAGTGGGATGACGTCCTCGAGTTCATCCAGCCCCTCGAGGCGCTGCCCTCCTTCGACATGCGCCGCTTCAAGGTGAGCCACGCACCGCGACCGCGACGCACAGTGGGTCAGAAGACCGGTGGAGGCGGCCAAAGTCCCGGGCGCGTTTTGAGCTCCAGAGACGCTAAATAGGACTCGAACCGAACGTGTGACCCCTCCAATGGATTGCTCTCCGAACGAGGAATCCATATGGTGGGGTCACACGTTCGGTCCGAGTCCTGTTTAGCGACTCTGGAGCTCAAAACGCGTCCGGGATTTTGGCCACCTCCACCGGTCTTCTGGCCCGCCGTGCGAAGCACAGCGTATACTTAATGCTTGTGCATTTTTATTGTCCATACCAGATAATATCAAAAATTCTAAGAATGCGCTTACTTTTAAAAATCTTGTCACCACGTACTTGGTGTAATAGTGTTCTTTATTGGATTAACCTAACTGCTCCTAACCGTACCATCTTTGCTCCTTACTGTACCGCCCTTATTAGAGCTTTGCTCTCTTGGCAGCCAAGTTACCAATAAATAAAATAAAAAAATAAAATAAAACTATTGCCAGATTTGTGCCTACGGACTTACGGTACTACTCACAAGTTTTCTTGCACTGTGATGTGGAAACCCCGTCATAAACATGGACTTTCGTTGCTTAAACTTGCGTTTAATATTCGCTCGCTCGCTTGTCCCCGCAGTACGCCGTGCTGCGCCACAAGTACGTGGAGCTGCTGTGCATCAAGAACGAGGCGGGGCTGGCGGGCGCCATGGGGCTGTCGACGGGCATGGACTCGGCCGTGGACGAGGTGGTCAAGGTGATGAAGGAGCTGGAGAAGTACGCGCCCTGCAAGGACGAGTACTCGCAGCTGTGCCTGCTGCTCACCCTGCCCCGCCTCACCGACCACCTGCAGTACCGCGACTGGAACCCCAGCAACGCCCGCGTGCAGTGCTTCCAGGTGAGTGGGCGTGCGCGCGTACGGTACACCGCAAAACCAGTAGTAAGTTTGCTTGCCGCGCCGGTGCGCAGTGGGCCAGAGGACCAGTGGAGGTGGTCAAAATGGCGGACGCGTTTTGAGCTCCAGAGTCGCCAAATGGGACTCGAACTGAACGTGTGACCCCACCACCATGGATTGCTCTCCGAACGAGGAATCCATTGGTGGGGTCACACGCCCGGTTCGAGTCCTGTTTAGCGATTCTGGAGCTCTAAACGTTTCTAGAGCTTCGGCCGCCCGCGACGGTCTTCTGGCCCATTTTTCGTACGCGCACGTACTGTAATCCGCAAATACAATGATGGAGTGGCAAGGCTAGAGTGTTATCAGTGGGTTTACTGCAGTGTAAGTGAGGCCCGTACTGAGTCGGGTGGATTTTGTTCTCTAATTTGGGAGTTTTCTGTCGCAGGAGGTGTTCCCGCTGGTGGAAAAATTTCTCCCCGGCGAGAAGAAGCCCCCCGATGCCAACCCGCCCAGCAAGTGCGCCAAGAACGACCGCCTGGTGCAGCTGCTCATCAAGGGCGTGCTGTACGAGTCGTGCGTGGCCTACTGCCAGGGCAAGGCCACCGGGTCCCAGGAACCGCGATCTCAGGTTGGTCCGCGGGTTCGAATCCCGTCCGTGCAGTCGCGTTTTGGCGCTTTCGTGTATGGGTAGAATTCTTGACAATCGTTGACAATGGGTGATATTGGTGGATGCCATAGCTGTAAACTTCGGACCAGGTTGTGGGGTCGAGCCTGAATGATGGGTCTGTTCCGAGGTCGAAACGGTTTTTGAAATATTGCCAATATTGACCACCGGTACTAGCGTTTTGAGCACCAGGGTCGGCTAAACCGGCGTGTGACCCAAGGGGGGGAAAATCCTTTTTCGGGAAAAATCGGGGTTTCAGCAAAGCCAGTTTGGCGTTTCTGAACAAATTTGAAACCGTTTTTTGGAGGGGGAAAAAAATTTTTCCCAAGCCCTTGGTGGAAAACCCTCCCAAGGGCCCCAAACCCTTGGGGGGCCAAGGGGGGTTTGGTATTTCCGGGGCCAAAAACTTGCCAAATTTTGTGGCTTAAAAGGGGGTTTTCCCCAAAAATTTTTGCAAAGCAAAGCCTTTTACCAAAGCTTCCCAAAAAAGGGCCCAAAAGATGAAAAAATTTTCCCAAATTTAGCACCTTTGCAAAAAAACGTGTCCAAATTTTTTCTCGGGCTTCCACCTTGGCCCTGGGGAAAACTGTGCACCTCCTAACCCTAACGCTCGCTTCCCCCTTGCAGGAGATGAACTTCGGCCGGCTGCTGGACGGCTCGGCGGGGTTCAGCGACTCGGACCTGAGCCTGCTGTCGTGGCTGCAGAGCATCCCGCCCGACACGTTCGCCGTGCCCTTCGAGCAGCGCGCGCTCAACGTGGACGTGGAGCGGCTGGAGCGGCCGTCGCTGGAGACGTCGTGGACGGAGCACATGCTGGTGACGCCCATCAAGCCCAAGATGTTCCCGCACTCCGCCATGCCGCTGAGCAGGCCGCGCAGCGCCGCCGACATGATGACCCGCTCGCTGCTGCCCGGCCTGCCGCTGTCCAGCGCGGGGCTCGGCCGCGTCAGCTCCGCCCTCATGACCCTCTCGACCGGCGACATCGGCCTGGGCGCGGGGCTGGCCGCCCGCGACGCCATGTCCAGGTCGTCGTTCGCCTCGTTCCACCTGACGGGCCACAAGAACAACAAGCTGATGAACACCTCGGTGGACCGCCTCTTCGAGACCGACACGGACGTCTTCCTCAGCAGCAGCTTCGGCGACTACCCGCTGCTGCCGGCCATCCAGGTACGCCACCAGGAAAAGCAGGGGCGAACAGCTTCCCACATTCGTTTGACAAAATTTGACCGTATTCCACATTCAGGTGGCAAAAACGCCTGTAAGTAGGCAACATGTGCGGAAAAAACGCGAGAAATCTTGCACATTCTTGCACATTCTTGCACATTCACACAATCATTGTACGCAAAATTTTACAGTGGGTCACCCCTCGGGCGGATCGTATCGTAGCGCGCTCTAGCTGCACAGTGGAGTGGGCGAGGGGTTACCCAATCCGGGAATCGTGTGTACACTCAGTCCGGGAATCGTTC
>NW_023144623.1:3531577-3649045 GCF_012932325.1 Thrips palmi
CCCCGGAAACAAACTGTTAGTTTGTTTACGAATAAATAGTTCATAAATAATACGAAGTATTTTCTTTCTAAGCTTATGTGTGCTCAAATTACTTTAAAAAGCTACTTTTCTTTGTAAGGCCTAAAATAGTCTGTAGGGTTTTCAGATAGTGAGGCAGACTGACTGCTGGCCTGTATATTTGTTGCTGACCCGCCGGCCCGCCGTGCACTGGGCCGCGAGCCGGCCCACTAACTGCGTTGGAAAGCCGGACTCTGGATGGGATGTGTATAGGGTGACCGGACCGATAGATCACCGCCGGAATCTCGCCGCGTCAAACTGTTTTGAGGAGGCCGGACGCGGCGGGACGCAGGGACACCTTTCACTTTTTTGGTGTCCTGTGCCGTTTGGGAGGCGCGGGCCCGCGGCCGCGCAGACACCTACAGGTCCAGCAGGCCGAATCCGAGAGTCGTTATCGTCGCTCTGTCTCTCTCGCGCTTACAGGGGACGCCCTACCAGTGCGAGGGAGACAGACTCGTGTCTGGGGTCAAGCGAGCGCGCCCTGTGGTTCGCGTGGATGCAGGGGGAGAGGAAGAGGGAGGGACACGAATTTTTTGGCCCATGGCACCTAGAATACCGCCTGAGCGGTAGGCGAAAACCACACTTTACCCTGGAAGTACACACTTAAAACCTCACTGAGTATTTGAGCATACATTGTACAAACTTACTTACTTAACGAAGCAATAGTTCGTAAATGACGAAGTATTTTCTTTGTAAGCTTCAGTATGCTCAAATACTTTGTTATGACAAGATACTTTTCTTCGTGAGGCCTAAAATAGTTTGTAGGTTTTCTCAGTGTAGGAAACCCTCCCTTTCTGAAAAGGCCGCCTATGGATCCGCCACTGCTGTGATTGGTGATGCGTGCGGCGCCGCGACCTCGGCCACGGCGAGTGGACCGAAATATGACCTTTTGTTTGACGACGTCTGACGCCCTTTTCTGGTTTCCGCAGGGGACTGGCGTCGGCCCGGGGACGGTCCACGGCAGCCAGCTCCACCACGTCGGGCATCTCCATGAACGGGGACTCCATCATGTGAGTAAAATTGATTGACACCACGTACAAAATTGTGCAAATCACACTAAATGTTTTTGTACAAATTTTGTACGAGATATCACAGTTTTTTGTGCGCACGAAATTTTCGCACAAATTTGTACGCAATTTTGCTTTTAAAAAAATGGGGGAAAATGTGCAGATTTTCGAACAAAATTTGTACGACAAGTTCGTGTGCACAAAAAACTGTGGCACTGAGGTGGCTTCGGCATGCGGGGCAACTTCGACACTGTCTCAAAAGAACTACTATTTGGAGCAACAATTAAGTTGATCTGGTTTGAATTGCTGTAGAACGTGAAGATGGTGATCTTAGGTAAAAAGTAGGTAAAAAGTCGCGTTTTTGTTTTTTAATGCCCGTTGACATCACCCCAGGATGCCGAAGTCACCTCAGTTTATAAGACCCTGCATGTGTGCACCCCGACAGCTTTTGGCTCGATTTGGAGCCCTACTGTACCGAAAAAAGTCAATGAAGCGTCTGCTTCAAACTACGAAGGAAATCAAGGCATTGTCGAGTTGCTGCTTGCTTGCTTACGATGAAATGCTTCTTGTACGAATTATTTTGCTCCACAATACAAAGCGTTTCTTCGGAGATTTTACTACGCCCATTGGTTTTCTTCCCTTATTGCAAAACGAAGTTTCGTAGACTTTTTGTTATGTGTGAGTCCCAATCTGCAGTCGATTTAGCCTTCAGAACACAGTTGTACTCAAGTTGGGTTTGATCATCTGGGGATCAAATGGAGCGGCAACATTCAAATGTTTGATGGATTGCGCTTGTCTCTCATGTTAGATGACACCATGTCTATTTTCTGTGTCGCAGAAGCCAGCCCTCGACCTTCGACCCGGACCAGAGCCACTACGACACAGTCAAGGTGAGTCTACGTCGCCAGCCCGGCCTTATTCAGGGGATTGTCCACTTATCGGGCGAAAACGAGGGGAGTGTTAAAAGCAACCCCTTTTGCACGGTCCTGCATTCAAGTCTCCAAAGTGACTTGGTCTGTGACGACTACTCAGCGATTTCTTACTGCCAAGACACCGTGCGCATTGCACTCCGCGCGCTGTGAAAATTTTCACTTGATGGCAATTTCAAGGTTAATTTTCCCTTGAATGTCCCTTGCAAAACTGTCCTAACAAACCAGTCGATGGGATTGTTGTTGCGTCCATGCAGAAGCTATGTCTAGAAGCGTTGATGAAAATATCACCGATTTGTGACGAAAATTTAACGAGTTCAAAGTGAGTAAAACGTCATCCTCTATTTCCACGGTAAAAACCAAACCGGATTTCCCAGGAAGCCTATGATAGAATCATAAGCGATTTCCAGGGAGTTCCTGGGACAACCAGGTTCTGTTTTTACTGTGTCATGACAGAGTGACAACGTTTTTTCACAGTGCACACGCACGTCCATACCCCTTGCCTTTGCGTTTCGCCGCGACCGGGGTATCGTCCGCGAGAAGCATGGCAGATCCTGCCGCGTGGAGTAGCAGTCTGCGGCGGCGGCCTGGGCGGCGTGCCGCGCTTCGCCTCGCTCGGCGATACCCCGCGCCTCCGGGGCGTGTGGCGTCGCTACCCCGCGCCGCCTGGCCCGCGCCCAGGTGGAGGGGAAGTCCCACCGCCTGCCTCCCTCCCCCCTCCCCCTCCAGCCTGCCTTTAGCGCATCTATATGGAGACAGTCCAGTTCGCCCACGTTTCCTCTGTGGTGCGTGTGTGTGTGTGTGTCTGTGTGTGTGTACTGCGCCTTAACACTCGCACGCTGAATGAATATTGCTTCCCGATTGTTTTCTCCCAGTGGGCAGAGGAGGGAGGGAAAGGCAGGGGAGAAGGGGGGGGGGTCGCCATAGGATTTGAAGGCACGGCCGATGATGTGTGCGCAGCAACAGGTGCTCCCCATTGGACGTTCGCGGAGCGAGCGAGCAAAGCGACGAGGGAAAACAAATTGGACTATCATGCAGTGCTCGTGCTGGATGACGAATGGCCTCGCGACTGGCCCGGCGCACAGTGGGCCAGAAGACTGGTGGAGGCGGCCGAAACTCCGGACGCGTTTTGAGCTCTAGAGTCGCTGAACAGGGCTCGAACCGAGCGTGTGACCCCACCAATGGATTGCTCGTTCGGAGAGCAATCGATTGGTGGGGTCACACGCTCGATTCGAGTCCCATTCAGCGACTCTGGAGCTCAAAACGCGTCCGGGATTTCGGCCGCCTCCACCGGTCTTCTGGCAAATTCCACTGTGCGGCGGCCGAACGGCCGAATAGAGCCGATTACTACAGGCAAAGGGCCCCTTGTTTACGGCGTACGGCCGCCGTTTAGGATTCCGCGTGGCTGCATGCGCGGCATGCGTGGGCAGGCCGCATGCTGTAAACAACATGTGGCCTCCTCTGTCATAACACGCAAAGAAATACGATACCGTTGCCCTTTCTTCTAAACTCCGGAAAAAAAGCATTGGTTCACAAATCTATGGTCGCTAGAACGCTACGAATACATAGCGTAGAAACGTCCAAGGATTTCATTACTCTCACGGCTTCTTTGCATCTTCGCGGCAAAAATGCTACAAGGATGTAATCTGACAACAAGTGGACTATCTGGAGTGCAAACTCCATGATAATTCAAGGTCCTAAAATAGGTCACCGGTACCTTTATGGAATATTACACTTGGGCCCAGAACTGGCCGTAATAGCGCCTCATTATACAGTGTCAGAAGTCGCCCATGTTTCGGCCTTGTCGCGCCGTCTCGTTTAGGATATAGCATCGCTTTGGTGGATGGCACATGCCGGCACGTGCCAAGTTGGGCACCGGACATGCTCTGAATTGAACAGCCAAGGGTTGCACTCCCTGTAGATAGGCGACGGGCCCAGAAATACGAACCTTGCACTCTTCTAAAAATACAGCGAAAAGCCAAAAGCTATCTGACACGATCCGTACTTTATGAATGATATAGGTGTATATCACCTTTAGGTGATACCTTTATGCCGCTGGAACGGAATTGGTCAATTAACTAAGCACCTTTTTGCCCTGCCAACGCGGTATTACCTTGTAATTCCCTTAAGGGGCAGCAAAGACTGTTATGCCCAGGGATCCTTAACTTACCTCATAAGGGCATCATAACGTTATCATACTGTAAGAGTTAAAGTTATTACCCTTAACTTCTAACATCTTTTCAAAAGGGTAGGTTATTTTTTATGTCTCGAATTTGTGTGGATATACTTTTGCAAGTACTTTCATAAGTCCGTACCCTTAACGTTTAGCGAACATTGTCTTATGTTACGTTATGAAAGCAGTGTTAGTTAAATGCTAAGTTAAGGATCCCTGGTTATGCCCTGTGGACTTAGTTTTTATGCCTTGTTTTCCCAGTGTAGTAAAACTTCATAAATTTTGAGTTTTTATGCCCCATTTTCCCAATGTAGTAAAACTTCATAAATTTTGAGTTTTTATGCCTCATTTTTCCAGTGTAGTAAAACTAAATACATTTTGGGGGCTAAAACGTACACATTTTGTCTTTTCTTTTTCGTGCAATGGCTACGTCGTGCGTCACTGTACGCCTCTGCCTGCCACCCCGGGACGTCCCGAGAGCGTGTGCCACAGATAGTCCTTGCAGGCGTGCAGAATGGCGCAGGGTGTCCGGTCGCGTTTGGACCTGCAGACCGATTCCGAAAGTCGTCTTTATGTCTCTCTCGCACTCCATGGGGCTTCCCCTGTAGGTGCGAGAGAGACAGAGCGACGAAAACGACTCTCGGGATCAGTCTGCTGCGACGTCTAGGACGTGTTCCCGGAAAAACGCATGAATCGCGGAGTCGGAAGCGGCGAGCCATTCTGGGGAGGCTACAGGTGGAGACTCCTGGGTGATGTCCGGCCGGATGCATGCCCATACATGTGCACACACTGGTGCGCGCGCGCGTGTGCGTGTTTGTTTGTTTGTTGGCGTTTTTGTGCGTGTCCATCCGAATGGGCAGACACACCTACACAGCCCGGTCGAAAACGGACGTCTCTTGAGAACAAGGCTGAGCCTCCCTCCCGCATTCCGATTGACGTGATGGTGATTGGCGAGGGGCTCAGCTTCGCAATGAAAAGTGTGGCTGTCTGCCTGAGTGCGAACTTGAAACAACATACACTCGTGTAAATTTTGTCAGAATGTAAGAACATCTCTGAAATTCTTATCAAAATAAAGCTGAGATTCTGAGCTGAGCAAGAAAGCTGAGATTCTGAGCTGAGCGAGAAAGCTGAGATTTCTGAGCTGAGCAAGAAAGCTGAGATTCTGAGCTGAGCTGAGCAAGAAAGCTGAGATTTCCGAGCTGAGCTGAGCAAGAAAGCTGAGATTTCCGAGCTGAGCTGAGCAAGAAAGCTGAGATTCTGAAATTTTATTCTGTTGATGGCCTGAGTTCTACAGAATGTCAGAATACGTTTTCAGCTTTCATTGGTGCGTGAATTTCGACCAGGATTTCAGACAGGTTTCTGACATTCCGACCAAATTGACAAGATTGATAGTAAATTAATTTTTCCCAATTGGGGGTTGCCCCCAAACTACGTGACCGATTTTGGGCTACTTTTTTACCCCTCCTCCTCCCTCTTTGTGTTTGGTCGAATATGATGTCACGTTCATTTGAATGTTGATCCACGTCCTAATTCAACGGTTGTGTGACGACGTTCCGCAGAAAGTAGCATCCTATTTAAACGAACGTAACAAAATTGACATTGTAGCGAATGTGACGTCACTTTCGTTCTATAATAACAGTGTGGGAGTGTGATTCCCTGCCCTCTTGGCGTCACCTCTGCGATCCCTTTAAAACTTGAGTTTTTGTGTCGACTTGCACCTGTCATCTGCGCACCCCTGCCCCATCTGCTCTCTGACCTTCCTCTCATCCTTCACACACACACACACACACACACACGCACACACACACACCACAAGCTTTGAACGAGCGACATTCGTCTCAGGGCGTCAGGCGGCCGGAAACAGGCGAAAAATAATGGATTGGAATGTTTGGGCTGCAGAAAAAGCGGCGGCCGACTGGGCTGGGTGGCGCCACCGTGTCCGCGGCGTGGCGGTTTGGTTCCTACTCTATAAGGCGTCCAGCCTTCGCTCAAATAGAGGTCACCACGATATATCACCATTCGCGCCGAGGCGCGGCCTGGCGTGGCGTGGCACGTTCGTCTGGCCAATGTCACGACCGCACTTTCTGCCCGCGCTCGCCTGCAGCAGCGGCCGCACGTTTCGGTCAACACCGAACTCCTGCTGACCACATTTTGTTCCACTTTTTGGTCTATTCTGCTCAAATATTCAGCTCGAATTGGCACTATTTGTGTGTGCACTAGAATCATGCCAATCATCCCCAAATGTACAATTTGAAACCTGAAAGGAACTCTAAAAAATGACGATGATATAACTCAAGATAGCTAATGTGTGCGATTTTGTACATCAGGGAATCACACAAATAAACCTTTGCACGTTTGCTGAATACAGTATTTTTTAGAACTTCCTCGTGTGCTTACACACTAAATGCTTATGGACGTAATCGGACTTAATGTCCATAACTATGGCCGGTTTAGTGCATACTGAAGTTATGTACTAATTTGTACATAAATTAGGTACAATGTTTTACATACTTAAGCACAATATGGAAATATTGTTCCTAATTTATGTACAAATTTGTACATAAGTTCTGTATGTACAAAAACGGCCATAGCTATGGACAATAAAGTACATAAGACATTTAGTGTGTGCAATATTTGAGCGGCTGCTTGCAGCTTGAACATTGTCACAGTCGTGTGATTACGAAGTTCGCGGTGGAAAAGAAATAAAAACAAAAATTAAATGCAAACACCTGGAAAGCAACGTCCATAAGGATTTCGCGCGGTGGTAAAAGTTAAAGTGTGGCGCGAAAAGTCGTCAGTGGCGTGAGACGCCCCCCCCCTCTTCCCCCTCGGAAGCGCCCCAATCATCGACGCCGGATCCTCGTTCCCGGCTGGCCCGATGGCTCGGCCGGCGCCTGATGGGCGTATCTCGGTGCGACGCTAAATCCGCCCAACTGCGCGGCAGGTGCGTGCAGTTACGCCGTTCTGCGCGGCGAGGCGCGCGGCCCGTCGTCCCGGCGGCCCATCGCCGCGTGGCGGTGCGTGGGAGCGCTCCACTTTAAATTGAAGACTCTCTTACAAAAGAATTGACTAGTGCCAAGTGGAGCGCGCTGCGAGCGCGGCGAGCGCTGAGCTTTGCCCAAGCTTCGCCTCGGGACGGACTTGCCGTGGATTGATCCGTCGAAGGACCGTCGCTCCGTCACACCCTCGCACTCCGTAACTCCCCCACTTTAGGACTCCGTCACTTCCTCACTCCATCGCTTCGTCACACTCTCATTCCGTCACTTCGTCAAACTGGCACTCTCTCACTCCATCTCTCTTTCACTCCTCCACTCCGTCTCTCTTTCTCTCCGTCACTCCGTCTCTCTTTCACTCCGTTACTCTCTCACTCCATCATTCTCTCACTCTATCACTCTCTCACTCCGTCTCCGTCACTCTCTCACTCCCTCTCCGTCACTCTCTCACTCCGTCTCCGTCACTCTCTCACTCCCTCTCCGTCACTCTCTCACTCCGTCACTCTCTCACTCCGTCACTCACTCCGTCACTCTCTCATTCCGTCACTCACTCCGTCACTCTCTCGCTCCGTCACTCTCTCGCTCCGTCACTCCCTCGCTCCGTCACTCCCTCACTCTGCCACTCACTCACCTCCACTCCTGGCGGCCGGCGTTTCCCTCGCGGCCAATCTCGTCTCTGTGTGTTGAGCACATTGTGTTACCAATAAGGCTGCGTTTGCCTGGCAGCACCCCGGGCTCGGCTTGCTTAGAGGCAGCACACTGATTCCGAGAGTCGTTTTCGTCGCTCTGTCTCTCTCGCACTCATGGGGCGTTCCGTCTGGGTGCGAGACGGTGTGAGAGAGACAGAGCGACGAGACGGACTCTCGGAATCAGTCTGCTGGCTCGGCTGCTCCACCGCTCGGCTCGCCGGATTTCGCCTTGACGGAATAATAGTGTAAAGGTAGGCCGCGCGTGGCGAGATTGATGAAAATGCTCCATTCAATCTGCTTCACGGCGGACGGGGCGCCAGGCGAGGTGGAAAACGGCGTGGTCGACCAGAAGGGGAAAAGGGGGGGGGTTGTTTTGCTTGCAATATCAGGCAATCACTGTCCGCGCCAACGAGCGACGCCAACAAGCCGCGCCAAGCCGAACGTCCGGCCGTGCCGTGCCATGCCGTGCCGTGTCGTGCCACGCCATGCAGTACCAAGCCACGCCGTGCCACGCCACGCGGGGCACAGGTGCAAGTGGTGAAAACGGATCCTGCGCGCCGCAATTATGACACCGCCTCAGTTTTTCTTTCCCTCGGCCTGGCGGCGCTCGGCGGCTTCCTTTCCCGCCTCGGCCTGGCGGCTCTCGCTCATGCAAAAACGGAACGGGGCGGCAAACGGCGCCAGGACCGCGTCGCGGCCAGCAGACTGATTCCGAGAGTCGTTTTCGACGCTCTGTCTCTCTGGCACTCATGGGGCGTCCACTGAGCGTGCGAGGGAGACAGAGGGACGAAAACGACTCTCGGAATCAGTCTGCTGGCCCGTCGCAGGGTGCACGGTGGTGGTGGAGGTCCGCGTCGGCAGAGTCCATCCTCTTCCCGGAAGTGCCTTTGGTTCAGATTCCTATTTCAAACAATGAATTTTGCCTCGTTGAATATGCCTTCTTGCCAGATGCAAAGGACCGATTAACTAGAGTAGACTAACTCTGACGAAATAATGCCTCATCGCAGATCACCAATTTGAACACTCGTCTGGCAGTTTCCCTGTCCTGCAAGTTGAGATAGCCGCAGTCTACATTTTGTTCATGCACAATACAGAGCCAAATTTCTCCAAAATACGGTGCTATTTGCTGTTTTCATTGCACGTAAACAAAACCTTCGTCATACGAAGTGAAACGTCGTTCCCATCGTACTATGGGAAATTTGTTCACGATCGTTTAGAGTGTAGCTCTGTCACAGCCACGCTGCCGGTGCACGCTGCTGCGCTGCGCAGATCGGCCGTGCCCGCTGCACCCACGCACGCCGCCCGCCCCGCCCCGCCCCGCCCCGCCCCGCCCAAGGACACGGCAGCCGTCCAGGAGGTCAAGAGCTCCCAGATAAAGCGGCAGCAGACGGATTCCGAGAGTCTTCGTTGTCGTCGCTCCGTCTCTCTCGCACCCAGACGGGACGCCCCGTGAGTGCGAGAGAGACGGAGCGACGAACACGCCTCTCGGAGTGAGTCTGCAGGGAACGCCGACGCGCCATTGGGATTGGGACGCCGTGGGCCACGCGCCTCCTTTGCGATGACGGCCCGTCTCGCGTTTCTCGTCGGGTCGTTTGGCGCGGACAAACCTAAACTTCACGACAAACCTAACTGTCTACTAAGTACACACTTACAAAGGCATGCTTGGCCAAGTACACACTTACAAATGCATGCTTGACGCATGGAGTTATACGGCGCCAAGCATGCGTTTGTAAGTGTGTACTTGCAAGAATGCATTTGTAAGTGTGAACTTAGTAGACAGTTAGGTTTGTAGTGTTCCCCTTAACTGAGGGCCTGGCTCCTACACTCTCAGACTCGGACCGATGATTTCTCGGATTATTTCGTCAACATAACGACGTGTGGGTGCGCACTCCAGAGGCAGCATGCCTAATTATCAACTATTTCAATCGTCGGATTTGTTTCCTTTCTTTCTATATTGTTTACACAAAATGTCTACGGACAATTTCTGCGAATAACCAAAAACAATTTTGTGCATATCGGAAACCTGTCACAAAATTGGAACCTGCTAGTGACAAACTATTTTAGTTTTGGCAGGCTGGCCTGCACTATGACCTGGCCCAAACTACGTCACCCATTTTAGGCCTCTTTTTGACCCCCTCCCCCGTCCACCGTCGGTTTAACCTAACCTTTCCATGTGTTTAAGATAGGACCGTCTTCAGGAGCCAGAGCCCCCTCCCTCCCCCCTAAAGTGATGACTTGCACGCCGCCCAGTGCACAAAATTGTTTCCTGTTATTGACAAAAGTCGTCCATCAATGTTTAAGTTTTTTTTTTGCTGAGGACTTGACGATGGCGTCGAAGCTGCGTTTTCGGGGCGGTCCGCCGGTCGTTGAAGGGCGAACAATGAGAGGGCCTGATGGATGCCGCACTCCAAGCGGGGCCCACGTGCGGACGCGCGGCAGCGGACTCATTCCGGGAGTCGTTTTCGTCGCTCTGTCTCTCTCCCACTCATGGGGCGTCCCATGCAGGTGCGAGAGAGACAGCGCGACGAGAGCGACTCTGTGCGTGCGCGCCATGCGCGCGGTCCACGTGGCGGCCCGCCTCTGCACACGCCCCAAAACGGCGAGCGGCCCGCGCGGCGCCACGGCGCGCCACCCGCCGGCAGCTATCTTGATGCCTCCACGCTCCAAGCCGGAGTCCAGAGGCGCGCCTCGGGCACTGCGCGGACGGGGACGTCCCGAAGCGCGGGCATCTGTGTGGTGATTGGTTGGCTAGCTGGCAGGGAGGCCGGGCCCTAAGTTCAAGGATCCGTGGTGTTCGTTCACTGATACACTGCAAAGCCAGTGGTAAGTTTACTTGCCACAAATTTGGCAAGCTTTGGTCGGAAATCTTCACAAGCTTGCCAAATTTTGGCAAGCTAGGGAGTATTTCCAGGCCAAGCTTGCCAATTTTTGGCATTGAAAACGGCTTGCCAAATTTGTGGCAAGTAAACTTTGCAGTGTAATCCAAACAACACTTTGGTAAAACTTAAGCGTAGTATTACCTTGTGTTTTCAAGCGTAATCAGTTTACGTTTTGAATCAAGCGTATCACAGGTTCATCTGCCAAGATGCCCCCCGTCTATGCATGAGGGAATTTAATTTTCAGTATTCCGTATATTCCTCATTTCAAACGTAATGCCTTCAAGCGTAACTTAATGCTTGACTCAAGTTTTACGCTTGAGTTTACGGTTAAGTTTTACCAGTGTACTTGTGTTTTGTCTGCCATGAGGGTTGCCTATCTATCAGTGAGTTTACGCAGGTGCTTTTTCATTAATTAACACGCGATTAAATCTTTTAAAAGGGTGGTCATTGTAAATTGTTTGCGAGGGATCCACCTATGGGTTGCCTTCTTCCAGCGTTGCACAGGTCTGTGCCCTGCAGGGTATAGTGGTGCAAGGCGTTGAACAGTTCTCGCCGCCGGGTCGACCCTTGTTTCGACCGTCCCGCTCTCAAGTGCGCCGTAAGGCGTCGTGTTGTCATAACCTTTTTTCCGAGTGCATGCAGCGACAATGCGATTGTCGTTAATGAATTCCTGCTTGGCGGCGTGGAAGCTTTGTGCGGCGAACGCGCGACCGGCTGGCTCGGTGTCACTTGCGATTAAGATCGTGGCGTCGCGGAAACGGGCGGGTGGATGACGCCCTGAGAGAGAGAGAGAGAGAGAGAGAGAGAGAGAGAGAGAGAGAGAGAGAGAGAGAGAGAGAGAAAGAGAGAGAGAGAGACACGCTTGACCTCTCTGCTGCGTCGTCCTGCCTGCTGCAGGATTTCGCGAACGCTAACGGGCCGGGTGTCAGCGCCGTCACCAGCAGCGTGCCAGGTGTGTGTCATTGTGCGTGTGTGTGTGTGTGTGTGTGTGTGTGTGTGTGTGTGTGTGTCGCGGCGCGTGCGGCATACGGCTGATGTATGCAGATTTCCCACCCGTCGGCTGGCGTGGTTTCTGGCCGGCTTGTCGTGTTCGTCGTGGTTTTGACGTGTCATTTCCCTTCTGCTCGCTCGAGGCGGATCGGTGCTGGTGGGTGCGGCGCCGTGTGTCCAGCGCGTCCGTCTCCCCCCAGTCTGCAGACCGATTCCGAGAGTCGTTTTCGTCGCTCTGTCTCTCTCGGACTCATGCGGCGTCCCGTATGAGTGTAAGAGAGACACAGCGACGAAGACGCCCCTTGATTTCAGCCTGCTACTGGATCTGCCTGCACAGGTGGCCAGCCGGTCAAAATCCCGGACGCGTTTTGAGCTACCGAGTCCCCGAATGGGACTCAAACCGAACATGTGACCCCACCAATGGATTGCTCTCGGAACGAGCAATCCATTGGTGGGGTCACACGTTTGATTCGAGTGTTGTTTAGCGACTCTGTAGCTCAAAACGCGTGTAGAGTTTCGACCGCCTGCGCCGGTCTTCTAGCCGGCACTGCTCCGTTCCGAAAGTGGTTTTGGCTCGGGCTGTACTTACGCCCCGCCCGCCGCCGGCGACGGCGGACGGTTCCTTGCAAGGTTGGCTGTAATGTCCCCCGCGCAGTACGTCGTCTTCGTCGCCATGCCCGGCCATGCCGCCTCGCTGCTTGTTTTCCCCTTTCGCTCGTTTGGTTTGGGCGGCCCACCGCAAGCCGAGCCGGCCGCAAAGCCGTGCGTCTAGGCTAGACAGGCCAGGCCGGGCTAGGCGCACTGTAGGCAAGCTAGACAAGACAGTCTAGGTGGCGCTCTGGGCAGGGTGGACAAGACAGTCTAGGCTAGAAACCAAGGAATTGCCTGGTGCAGGCTGGGGTAGGTGCGACTCCATGACACTGGTGCACTGCCCTGTGAGAAAGCTGTTGTACATTTTACATCAAACCATACCAAATGTTATTTTTGCAATGAAAACACCACAATTATTGGTATCGGGATGAGTTCCGACATGTCAGATTTTGACCTGGAAACAGCTGTCCCATGTTTACACCGTGTTTCAAAATCACCCTAACTGACCCTTGTGGTAGTATTTGCCTACAGCACTGATGCATGGCTGCACCGAGGCAGGGGCTGGGCATGCCCGGCCGTGTCTTGTACCTAGGCTGTCCCGGGCGTCCGTGCAGGCGAGGCTCTCGGCTGTACACTGTAAATGTCTTACGGTGAAAGGCTGCACCAACTTATTATGGTGGAGATTTTCTCCATAATACCAACGAAATACGTCTGAATATCTATAAGGTACTGTGAATTCTCAATGTTATGTTACGAAGTCAGCTGCACTACCATAATATGGAACATTTTCACAACAATACGGAGAATCTTCTCTGTACAACATTTAGAGTGTAAGGCAAGCTTTATGCGCCGAGTCTAGGTTCCCCGGGACTGGTCTAGGCTAGACCGGTCTCTCCTAGGGTAACCCAGGGTAGGCCGGGGCGCGAAGTGCCGGTCAGCGCGACGGCCGCGGTGCTGCAGACTGATTCCGAGAGTCGTTTCTGTCGCTCCGTCTCTCTCGCACTCGTGGGGCTTCTCGTAAAGGTGTGAGAGAGACAGAGCGACGAAAACGGCTCTCGGAGTCAGTCTGCAGCTTAGCATAGTGGAAACGGCAAGTGCTTCGCCCCTGCCGCGCACCGCGAGCATAACAAGGAGACAATTACGGCGCCTGGATGTAAAAGCAACAAGGAACGGGAAGCTACGATTAAAAGTGTGACGCGCAGTTGCTGCCATTGCCCACTGCTGTTCTGGAATACCACTTCATTAACTTCACGCTAAATCTGCGTAGACAACTTTTGTGCGTGCTTTATCAGTGTGTGTTGGGGAGAGAGACAGAGAGAGAGAACACAGAGGGAGGAGAGAGAGGGAGAGGAGAGAGAGAGGGGAGAGAGAGAGGGGAGAGAGAGGGGAGAGAGAGAGAGAGAGAGAGAGAGAGAGAGAGAAGAAGAGAGAGAGAGGTAGAGAAAGAGGTAGAGAAAGAGGTAGAAAATGAGGCAGAGAGGGGCGGGGGGAGCGGGACCGTTTACACAGGCAGTGCTAAATTTCGCACCAAATTTGCGACCGGTCCACCAGGCTAAAAGTATGCAACGGATATCCGTGAGGATTTATTGTGTTTACAGTGGCTGTTCGTTGCCTGCCGTGCCGAGTGGCGCCGTTCGTGCCTCCGCTACCGTTCGGAGTCCGGGTGCGCCGCGGGGCCGGTGGCGCGGTGTGGCACTCAGCCTGCCGACTCCTAAATTCTATGCGGCCCGCGCACAGTGGGCCAGAAGACCGGTGGAGGCGGCCGAAATCCTGGACGCTCTTTGTGCTCCAGAGTCGCTAAACAGGACTCGAACCGAACGTGTGACCCCACCAATGGATTCCTCGTTCGGAGAGCAAACCATTGGCGGTGTCACACGCTCGGCCCGAATCCTATTTAGCGACTCTGGAGCTCAAAACGCGTCCGGGATTTCGACCGCCTCCACCGGTCTTCTGGCCCACTGTGCCGCGCCGCCACTGCGGGTGGGCGTATAAAGTGCCGGCCTTTCCTACAACGACGCCCAGCAGCTCGCTTCTTCATCTCTCATTTTTCAGGCAGGCGGCGCTGCCGTCGCTACGCCAGTCCGTTTTCCCGCATTGTCTCTGCGTGCCCGCTTGGCCACTGCAAGCTCGCGGACTTGGCAGCTTGCGTTTCGGCGGGCTGCGCAACTCGGTGACTGTCGCACAGTGGGCCAGAAGACCGCCGCCGGCGGCCAAAAAATCTAGACGCGTTTTGAGCGCGAGAGTTGCTGAACAGGACTCCAACCGAACGTGTGACCCCACCAATGGATTGCTCTCCGAACGAGCAATCCATTGGTGGGGTCACACGATCGGGTCGAGTCCCATTTAACGATTCTGGAGCTCAAAACGCATCCGGCAGTTTGACCGCCTCCACCGGCTCTCTGGCCCACTGTATGTCGCCGCTGCGTCCTTGTCGCACTCGTGGGGCGTCTACGACAGGTGCGAGGGAGACGAGCGATGAAGCGCTGCGCCTAATCGCTCTCCCGAGATGAATTTGAGTGATCATCTGACAGAACAACGTATCTTCATAGGGAATCCCACGGTAGATACGCTGTTCTGTACGAATGCCACACAATTGTGACTTGCCGATTCGAGACGGCGAGTTGACTTTGCCGGAGACGATGAGTCCGGGGCGAGCGCTCCCGGCTGGAGGCGGGCCGAACCGTCGAGGCTTCTGGGTGTGTCAGTGCACTCGCAGGCCTCGCAGTGTGGTAGACAACGCGGAGGCAAAGCCTCGCGTATTGATTTCATGCTTACTCGTCCACAGACGATTTCATATGAATACGTTCATTTGCAAATTGAATAGGCTACCCGTCACCGCTCTCCACCACTCCACCACCTTGCCCTTGACTCCACTACACTTTGCACCACACTCGGCCACTTTTCCTACCCTCTGCTGACTGGTTCAGAGAGTCCTTATCCGTTGCCCTGTCTCTCTCACACATATACGGGACGCCCCATGAGTGCGAGAGAGACAGAGCGACGGAAGCGACCCTCCGAATCAGTCTGCTGCATCGTCAAACGGTCGTGAGAGGGTGGTCGCGGTGTTTGGCGAGGCACACTGTGTCTTGAGCCAATGAATGACGGTGACGACGATGACTTTTCTGTCCCATCTGCGATGTGTAACAACGCCCCGTCGAAACCGCTGGCAAAAATTGGCCGGGAGGTGTGTGTGTGTGTGTGTGTGGTGTGTGTGTGTGTTTGTGAGAGTGTGCGTGCGCGCGCGTGTGTCGCTTATTTGCAGCCCACTGACATGATGCGGCGCCAGCAGGATTCTTCCAGAAGTGTGTTGTGATTGGCTGTCGGTGACGTCACGGAGACGTGTCGGCGTCACGCGCGTCGTCACGACGTGACGTGTGTGCTGATCGCGTTGATTACCGACGGGGCGTGGCAGGGGAGGGTGAGGGGGAAGGGGGGCAGAGTCGGGACGGCGCGCAGCCGTGTGGTTGTAGGCGTGATGATAGGCTCCCCTCAAAACACCGTCTCGTCGCGGACTTCTCGGCAGGGGGAGGGGGAGGGGAGGGGGAGGGGCAACGGGTTCGGGGCGGACTCAGGGACTCATCAAAATGCCCCAAAGTCGCGGCGGCGCGCGCTCGCGCTGCAGCGCGGACTGACTCCGAGAGTCGTCTTCGTCGCCCTGTCTCTCTCGCACTCACGGGACGCCCCGCATGGGTGCGACAGGCACGGAGCGACGAAAACGACTCTCGGAATCAGTCTGCAGAGGTCCAAGTATGGCGGGGCGACTTCTGCGGTCTCCGCTCGGCGCGCGCGTGCGAAAGCACCCCCCCCCCTTCTCCGCAGTCGCGTTTGAAATATAATAATTTATTCAAAAATATGCGAGTCGTTAATTGGAGCTTATCGAATCGCGCGAGCTAGGCGCCTCGTTTCGATTCGCCATTACTTTTATTATATTTTTCTCCCCGCGGGACGCGAAGTTGCGTTGTGTGTGTCGTACTGAAGACTGATTCCGAGAGTCGTTTTCGTCGCTCTGTCTCTCTCGCACCTATTCGGGACGCCCCGTGAGTGCGAGAGAGACAGAGCGACGAACACGACTCTCGGGATCGGACGGCGTTGCACCTGTGCCAAGTGTCGGCAGCGAATCGCCTTGTCGTCAAACCGAGGCTACTTACAGGGATTTCACTGACGGCCAGATAAATTTGACCGCTTGACGGAGTGTCTATCGAGGTCTTTGTGGTCATGTCTCCACTGATGAGTAATATCTCGGAATATCCTGCCAAACATGTTGGACAAAAAATTGCGTGCGATCTTCGGATAAGAAGCCCTAATAATACAGTGTCTCCGTCGGTTTTGTTTGAGCTAATCTGGCAGTTTGAATATTTTTTTGAACTGAGCTACTGGAAAGTCCTGGAGCTTTGGAAGGCTTTTTCCGTTTTCTTTTTTCACGTTTCTTCTTACAAGGTCATTAATGGCCAGGTCCGTCAAATTTGATGGTTATCGAGCTTTCGTTCATGCTAAAAAGACACAAACTTTGCTGTCACTTCGGTAACTTGTCGTCGGGTCTGGGTCCCTAGAGAAATGGCCCTCCCGCTTTCGAGGGCCGA
The DNA here is from genome assembly GCF_012932325.1 of Thrips palmi. Lineage (NCBI taxonomy): Eukaryota > Metazoa > Arthropoda > Insecta > Thysanoptera > Thripidae > Thrips > Thrips palmi. Next base: position 3,548,466 of record NW_023144623.1, read on the forward strand.
TGCCACGCGACCATGCGGTCCCTTTGCACGCGGCGGTGTGCCATTTGGAAAAAAAAAAGTTTGCGTTGTTTTTTTTTTTTTTGCCGCGAAGTGGAGCCCCCAGCCCAGCAGACAGGCGCCGGCCGGGCGGCCTAATAAGGCTTGCTCGAGGTTGGAGTGGAGCCCCCCCCCTCCCCCTCCTCCCCCTCTCCGCGCCTCCCTCCCCCACCTCGCGGGGCCGACATCTGATGCCACTACACTTAGTTACTTGCAACGCCATTGCATATAGCCGCCCGTAGCCGCCGAATGCTGTCGTAAAGATTTCAATTTTTGCTGCTTTTTCTTTCATTTTATGGAGACTACGCCCGTGTCTTCTCGCGCGTCTTCGGCACTTCATGTCGAACTAATCTTGCAGTCGCTCAATGCGTAAGTGCACACTAAATCCTTACTGGACTTCTCCCATTGTCCTCTGATGTCCGCATAACTCCTTGATTACTGGCACCGAAGTTGAATCGCAAATTCCGACGTCAATGTGCGTCACATGTGTACAACTGTACTAGCAAGTGAGCAATACTATGTCTAATTATGCAAATGCCGTAGCATAGCACATGTAATTAAAAACGGCCCTGATAGCATATTGTCAATAACGACATAAGCGCATTTGTGATGAAAGCCTGACGTTTAATGCCTCTGCTTTGCGGAATCTGTCGCGCCCCGTGATAGTACGAGCGACATCGTGCACTCTAAATGTATTTGTACAAATTTTGTGCCAGACAACAGTTTTTTTTAATGCTCACGAACTTTTCGTACAAATTTGCTCGTGAGTTTTCGCAGAAATGGAAAAATTTATGCAGTCGCTTCAATGACGAAGTCGGGAGCCTAAACGATCCGTTCGAAAATGTACATGAGTGTCCGCGATAGTTTCCTTTCGAGAGCGGACGTCTCGAACCGAACCAGATCTACGACAATATTCGATACGCCAAGTCGTACATTGGATGTACATCTTTGGCTCGCGGACTATAATTCTTCAATTTTGAACGAAAATGCAAAAGTCGGTTAGAGTTCCCTCTAACAGTAGGCACTTTTGTCGCGTCTCTTTTCCCCCGCTGAACCCGTCTGTGCATCCGCCCCTGCCCTGACGGGTGGCGGAGCGGAGGGAACTTGAACGCGCGGGGTGGAGTCAAAGAACGCCTGACGAGTTCTCGTAGGCACCCCGCTGCGCAGCGCTGCAGGCGGGTGGCCTATCCGCCGTGGGTAAGGGGCTCCGGGGAGGACGGCCGGGTTTTCTATCAGAACCGACATTCTTCTTCAACAACTCGAATATCGTCGCCGCTTTTTCTTTCTCGCTGTCGTTGCTTTTGTTGTTTAATTGTTGTTTTTGTTGTTGTTGCATGCCCCGCGACGGCATTCTCAACATAGCTTTGCAGTGTACGCGCTCCTTTTGCGTTGCCTTGCATTCCGGCCGGAACAAGTCATGAATCACGGTGCGCGCCGCGCGATTGGGCTGTGTGGGGGAGGGGGAGAGGGGGAGGGGAGGGGAGAAGGGGAAAAGAGGGGGAGACCACGAGGCTCCACGTGCAGCAGCTGCCAGGCCAGGCTCGTCACGTCCACCACCAAATTGGTTTTAATTACATTATTTTGGGAACATTTCTCGCTTTACCGTCGTCGGCGTTGTGGGTCTACGCAGCTCTACGCAGCCCTTTTATTCGTTGATGAGGTTGTCAATTATTTATTTTTTATGGACGCCGAGTACGCACCGCACAGGTTTTAGAGCTAGGAGAGCAGTTGGGTTCACGGCAAAAGCAGTAACTGGGGTGAGGTGGCAACCACGCACGATATTTGGGGACACGAGATTTCTCAAAACTAGAGAGATTTCGTCCATTTTTAAGCTTAAAATCTGCCTGTTTTTGTCCTTTTTGAGAAATGATTTCGGATTTTCAGAGATTTCTAGGGCAGCAGAGGACACAGGATTTCTCGAGTGGTTGCCCCCTCGAACTGGGGTTTCCAGGCCCACCCTGGACAAAGGGGTATATTTTCCAGGAGCCACCTGGGAATCCCAGGTACTGCTTTTGATGTTTTCAAGGTTGTTATCGGTGTGGTAAATCAGAGGAAAGTCAGGGAAAAACGATGAAAATTTTAGTAGAAACCCCTTACAGTGCAGTGTGTCTAATCTCTTTTACTTACTCTGGAACGTATTAGTCGCCACATTTGTTTTCCAGTGCGCGCACGCGCGTGGCCGTGCTTCATTCCGGGCCTATTGAAATGACAAAGGCGACTACCGGACGGACTCCGAGTCGCTGTAAATCAAAGCCCGCGTCACATTAAAGCCTCCTCCGAAAAGATTATTGACGCGCCCACCGAATCGAATCGAAGAAAAATCGGCAAATTGGTTATTCTGCTCGACCACGCGCGCGCGTGTGTGTACGCTTTGCTTTGCGTGAGCCTCCTTTTGTGTGTGTGTGTGTGTGTGTGTGTGTGTGTGTGTGTGTGTGTGTGTGTGTGTGTGTGTGTGTGGTGTGGAGGGAGGCACTACTAAAGACAATGGCGCGCGAAGGCGTTGGAAATGAGACGGCAGCACATGCCGTGCAGTGCCGCTGTCCTGTCCCCCTTCGGATCTCTCTTCCTAATTCCTTCCTCCCCCTCCCTCCTCACCCCTCCTTCCCCCTCCACCTTCCCCCCTCCTGACGTTCTGGTGCACACATTATTCTCCGCGGTGCTCGACGACGGCCCTAGCAGTGAGCGTTCCGCGCATCGCTGTCGTCGCTCTGTCATCTCTCTCTCTCTCTCTCTCTCTCTCTCTCTCTCTCTCTCTCTCTCTCTCTCTCTCTCTCTCTCTCTCTCTCTCTCTCATGGGGCGTATCGTGTGGCTGCGAGAGAGACAGAGCGACGACGGTGCTCTGTTCGGAATGAGCGTGATGCCCGCGTGGTTTGCACCGCGAGTCTTTGTGTGCACACGTTAACGTGGGGCCATTGGCCGTTGCTAAGACACTGCTTAACTAAAGCGTTAGTTGTATGCTTCGTTCAAGCATGCTACCATGCTTGAAAACTCTCAGAGGGGTGGTAAAGAGAAACAACGCTTGGGAAAAGGGTTTAAAGTCTTGAACGTTCAAGTTCTGCATGTGGATGGGCATCGGGGCAAAGTTTGCTTGGGCAAAGTGAGGCTTTCAGCCGGCTGCTATGCCTAAAGGTTCATCCCAGCAGGTGAAAAGGAGGGGGAGGGGGCTACGTCCTTTTGCTTCTAGCCTGTGTCCAGTGTCCAGGCCTGCCCTTTGGCTCCATCCGCTCTCTCAAGCGCCTGGAAGGCAGGCAAAATGCGGCAAAAGTTTTGGGCCCTGGATGTCCTCGTCTCGGCCGCGCGCCGTTCTCGTGTTCGGCCGATCGCCCTGGCCTCTTCCTTCCGCTGCCTGGGTGCTGGAGCCTCGGCTGGGGCGCGGCGGGGCGCGGTGCCGAGTGGGTACCCTTGGATCAGCTGGGCGCGTCGTGCCGGGTAGCGGGGGGCGGCGGGGGCCGCGACCGTGCCGTGGCGAGGCGCGCCGCGCCGCGGGTTGGCCGGGTCGGAGCGGGTCGCGCTGTCGGCGGTTCGGTTCCCGCAGTCCCCAGCCAGTGTGCCAGTAGCCGCCTCGCTCGCCGCCGACCGTCGCGTGCCTCTCCCGTTCGTTCGCCCACTGCGCCGCGCGCGTGTCTCTGTCGTCGAGTGCGTCTTCGTTGTCGCCGAGTGCGTTGTCGTTGAGCGCGTCGCCATGGCCGGCACGGCGGCGGCGGTCAAGCGCCTGGACGCGCTGTTCCGCGACGTGCGCGTCTCGGAGGACGACGCGAACCCCGTGTCCCCGCGCAGGGGGTCCTCGTCGTACGACCCGCCGGTGCAGGTGACGGTGGAGGTGGCCTCGGACCGCAACTGCGACGTGCACGGCCTGCACGGGCGCCGCGGCTCGCTGGGCAACATCCTCCGCACGCGCCGCAACTCGGTCAGCCCCAGGAGGGACTCGATCGTCAACACGACGTACATCACGCGGCGCCGCGACTCCATCGGCGGCCTGCAGAGTCTCAGCCCGCTGCCCAAGGAGTCCCTGGACCACCCCAGTGGCTTCCCCGGCACACTGCGCAGGGAGTCGACGGGCGGCGGCGTGCTCGCCCCGCCCCGCGACCGCGCCGACACCAAGCGCCGCTTCTCCACCGACTCGCTGGACGGGCGCCGCAACTCGTGGGACCCCAGCCGCAGGGGCTCCTCGTCCAGCTCGGGCGGCTGGGACGACCCACTGTGGGAGGAGCGGCCCAGCGTCATCAAGGTGTGTGCTTGCGCGGCCAGGATCCCAGGCTAGATAGAATCCTTGGTTTGAGCCCCGGGTTCGAATCCCGGGTTAAAATGTCGGGCTAGAATCCCGGGTTGAAATTCCAGGTTTGAACCGCGGGTGCGAATCTCAGGTTCGAATTTCGGGTTCAAGCCCGGATTAAAATCCCGGGTTCGAATCTCGGATTTGAATCCCGCGTTTGAATCCTGGGTTTGAATCTCGGGTTAGAATCCCTGGTTCGAATCTCGGGTTTGAATCCCGGGTTTGAATCTCGCGTCAGAATCCCGGGCTGTGAATATCCCCACCGTAGGAAGGAGTTTTTATGTGTCGTCTTATTGAGTTGTCGTGTTCTGATGTTGGAATCGAAGGCTTATCTCTTGTTGAGGGTATCTGATCGCTCGAAAAGTGCTAACCGACCGAATCCATGGAGCTTCTGGAACGGTTGCCCGCCGCGGCTGTCCAGGGTATTAGTAATCCTAATCTCGTGCGAGGAGAGGTTACACTGTAAATCAAGGAAAGTGTTTTCACGTTCATGACTAGTGTCACCCTCGTTATATTGTGTCAAATTCGAGGAAACGAGGCGTCATTGGTCCGGGGCCCAGTCGAGTCGCATTGACTCGGTCTCATCAACTCAGTCTTATTGACTGGATCACATTAAGTCGCATCCATCCGGTGCCGGCGTTGTTGCCGATCTGTTGATAGCCCGGTGCCGGACCTGAAGTTTATTGGGTTACGGACCCGGCGATGCAGGTGCAAGGCTGTCGGGTTGTGTGTTTTGGACTCAGGGTCGCGCGGGGTGGAGTGCGGGAGCGGGTGGGCCCTTTACTCTGCTGGGAAGAGTTTTTCGAGGTGCATTTCCTAACTTTGCTAAATTTCTTTGTGCAATTTTTGTACGTTGTCTCTCACAATGTTTCGCACACGTGCTTTTCGTACAAACTTGTACGCAGAGTCCGCTCAAATTCGCATATTTAAGACTGATACCTTGTGTTCAAAATCGTACAAACTCATTCAGTGTGTGGGCAGCATCCAGTAGTGACTATGATCCGAACTGAACTGCCACATTCATTGTGGATTGAAATCGGTTGTTGACGGCTGTTGACGGTCACGTGGTTGTGTTTGTCAAGCGTGTCTCGGGAAATATATAGCCGTTTTATTGTTGATTGCGTTGATTGCTGTCGATTGTGATGCGCCTTCCAAATGACCTATGCTGATGCTCGGGAAGGACTTCGTGTACAGTATGCGAAAGCATTGCACCTGTTAGTGCGATGAAAAGGGGTTCAAACGCATTGCACCAATTGGCTTACATGGCGTTTGGATTGCCAGTGGAGCTGTTTATTTTTTGAAACGGAGAGGGATCGCGGTGACACGCTGGCTGGCTGACACGGTCGTGCTCTGGTTGGACCGCGTCGCCCGGCGTCGCCGCGTCGACGGCGGGCACATCCCGGTGCCATGCCGCCACGTCTCGGCCATGCCGGTGCACCGGGGCGTGGCGGGGCGCGGGGGCGGGGTCCTCGTGGGTCGCGACTCGCGCGTCGAGCGTGAGCACGAACGCGCCACGAGTGTGCCGCCACGCCCCGCCACGCCCCGCTACGCCCCACCACGCCCCGCCACGCCACGCCCCGGCCGAACTTTCCCCCTTGATCTGCAGCGCGGTGCCGCTGCCGGCGCGCTGCCCGTGCTGCCATTGTCTGGCGCGTCATCCTCGTGGAGGCCAAGGTCCCCGTCGGCGCGCCCGCAAGGCTGCCGCTCGCCCTGCAGACTGATTCAGAGAGTCGTTGTTGTCGCTCTGTCTCTCTCGCACTCACGGGGCCTCCCGTACAGGTGCGAGAAAGACCTCGAGAAAGACGGAGCACGGTGATTCTGCCGCGCGGCCTCCCGCCGCTCCCCTATAAGGCCGCCGCGGTCCTCGCCGGCCGCCCTGCCCGTCGTGATGCGCGCCGTGCTCGTGCTGCGGGCTGGTTCCGCGGAGAGGCCCCTCGTCGCTCTGTCTCTGTCGCACTCATGGCGCGTGCCGCTGGGGTGTGAGAGAGACAGCAGCGAAATGACCCTCGGAAATCGCTCAGCTGCGTTGCTACTTGCTCCTCTTCTGCTGTTAAACTTCTCTTGATGCTCTTCTTGTTGCTGCTGCTCTTCCTCCTGCTCGTCCCCTTGCTCGTCCTCGGTCGTCCTCCTGCTCACCCCCCTGCTCGTCCTCCTGCACGTCCTCCTGCACGTCCTCCTGCTCGTCCTCCTGCTCGTCCTCCTGCACGTCCTCCTGCACGTCCTCCTGCACGTCCTCCTGCACGTCCTTCTGCACGTCCTCCTGCACGTCCCCCTGCTCGTCCTCCTGCACGTCCTCCTGCACGTCCTCCTGCTCACCCCCCTGCTCGTCCTCCTGCTCGTCCTCCTGCTCGTCCTCCTGCTCGTCCTCCTGCACGTCCTCCTGCACGTCCTCCTGCTCGTCCTCCTGCTCGTCCTCCTGCTCATCTTCTTGCTCATCTTCTTGCTCCTCTGGCCTCCCGGTCCTCTCCTCTCCTGCCGAGCCGTCGTCGCCGTCCTCTCGGTCCTCCCAATGCTACCTCTGGTGCTGCACAGTGGGCCATAAGACCGGCAGAGGCGGCCTAAACTCTAGACGCGTTTTCAGCCCCAGGGTCTCTAAAAAGGACTCGAACCGAACGTGTGACCCCACCGATGGATTCCTCGTTCGGAGAGCAATCCATTGGTGGGGTCACACGTTCGGTTCTAGTCGCATTTAGCGACTCTGGAGCCCAAAACGCGTCTAGAGTTTCGGCCGCCTCTGTCGGTCTTCTGGCCCACTGTGTGCTGCTCCTGCCTTGGCGGGAGCGCTGCGAGGCGGTAGAACGCGCTTTCGTCCGCGCACCGCTCTGCACCGCACCGACCAGGGCGCCGCACCGGCCGGGCCGCTCTTAATTCGTGTGAACTAAGTCACGTGGCGCGGCGGAGCGGCGCAGCAGACTGATTCCGAGAGTTGTCTTCGTCGCTCGGTCTCTCTCGCACCCCTGCGGGACGCCCGATGAGCGCGAAAGAGACAGAGCGACGAAAACGACTCTCGGAATCAGTCTGCAGCGGCGGACCACCGCCCCGTTCGCCGGCTGCCTTTCTTTTTCGTCGGATGTGTGAATCGTCATGAATGTCTGTCTGTCTGTCTGTCTGCCCGTCTGTCCGTCCGTCCGTCCGTCTGTCCGATTCGTCAAGGTATATTCCTGTGCGAATTTCGTGGCGTTGAGCGAGAAAGAAAGGGACGAGGGCGAGGATTTTGCATGTCGGTGAGTCTGTTGTTGTGTTCGTGTGTGTAATGTGTGTGTTTGTGTGTGTGAGTTGCTCGTTGTACCTGTGTCTTTGTGCCCGTCCGTTGGCCCGCAAGAAATGAATTGCAAATTTAACGACCGCTCGTAGAAAGGTCTTCAATGAACTGGGTCGTTGGCTACCACGGCCAGCGAGGCAACGGATGTAGAGACTACCTTTGATGCTAGGAAGATTACACTCTAAAAGTCTTACATTAAAGGGTCTCCATATAATGGTGCAAAGTCTCCAGAATAGGGTGGTGCAGTCGACTTTGTAAGTTCCCTCTGAAAATTCATCGTATACCTTGAAGATATTTTGTCGAATTTTTCTCGTATTTTTGACATAATCTCCACCATAACATGTTGGTGCAGCCGCTCCCCTCAAGACATACGTAGAATGTACAGTCGACGCAACAACGATTACTTCGTTCTGTGTCAGTGATCCTGTCTGCCTCTGTGTGTGTGTGTTGTGTGTGTGTGTGTGTGTGTGTGTGTGTGTGTGTGTGTGTGTGGACGGTGTGCCGGCGAAATTCCTGGCGGGTCGTCCGAGTGCAACGAGTGGCTGGGCGCCGCTTGGCGCGCTGCATGCGCTGTGAAAGTCCTCCCGGGCCGGCCGGGGTGGCCTTGTGGGTGTCCAAGTAATAAGGAAGGAAAGGGAAAACGGCCGGAGAGAGAGAGAGAGAGAGAGAGAGAGAGAGAGAGAGAGAGAGAGAGAGAGAGGGGAGAGAGAGAGGGGGGGAAAAAAAACCCGCGACGTCGCAACGGACCGTGCCCATTCGGACGCATCATCGCGCGCTGGCCGCGCGGGTGCTGTGCTGTGGTTATTGTGCACCCTCCCTGGGGTACTAGAATTTCCGCCTGGGAGGTGCGGACAAGACGCACTGCTTTGATTTGGCCCTGTAAGTCGGCGAAAAGCAATACTTCACCTCCTCTTTTAGAAATTAAATCCTTAATCCGGGCCTGGCGACCGCTGCTCTGCCTGCCTTGGCTGTGCGCTGTTGGCTCCGCCGCGCTGTCTGGGGACCCGGCCGGCCGGCTGATCACGAACACGAACTGTGGGTATGGTCGCTCTGTCTCTCTCGCCCTCACGGGGCGGTCCGGAGAGGCGCGACAGAGACAGCAGAGCGGTGGAAGCACTTTGCGGACTCGAGTCGCTCTGCAGTGGCGGGCTCAGCAGACTGATTCCGAGAGTCGTTCTCGTCGCTCTGTCTCTCTCACACTCTTAGCGTCCCGTGTAGGTGCGAGAGAGACAGAGCGACGAAAACGACTCTCGGAATCGGTCTGCTGGGCGTGGCGGCCTGCACTGGCAAGGCGGCAAGGCGCATCCGCCGTGGTGATTCACCGCGTGCGAGTCAAAGCACCGCGGCCGCAGCGCACAGTGGGCCAGAAGACCGGCGCAGGCGGCCAAAACTCTGGACGCGTTTTGAGCTCCAGAGTCGCAAAATGGGACTCAAAACGATCGTGTGACCCCACCAATGGATTGCTCTCCGAACGAGGAATCCATTGCGTGGGGCACACGTTCATTTCGAGTCCTGTTCTGCGACTCTGGAGCTCAAAACGCGTCTAGAGTTTTGGCCACATCTACCGGTCTGTTTTGGCCAACTGTGCGCTTGGTTTGTTTGCCTCGGCCGCACCGTCAGCACGCCATTCCGAGCAGTGAGTGCATCGCCGCGCTGTGTCTGTCACACTCACACTCGAAGCCGAAGCGAACTGTTTAAACGCCTTACAAAGAAAAGTATCTTGACATGACGGCAATCGGGCGATATCCGTATTGAATCCACGGACACGGCGTGTTTCAATTTCGCCCGAGCGCTACTGCCTGAACTGCACGCCGAGTTTCCCTCGACTTGACTGCATTGTGCTTGATGCATTGTTCACCTATCTCTCATCTCCTATTGGCTGACGAGCCATTGTGAAGCAATTGTCGTAACTGGCTGCCAATAAATTAATTAAAATCCTACTTTTTAAAAAAATTTTAAAAAAAAAAAAAAAGTCTGTTCAAAGCTTTATTTAAAAAAAATTAAGGGGTAAATTTACGCCTTTGGACAAAAATGAAAACGTAAACAAATGCGACGTCTGTTCGAAGCAATATGCCAAAATAGAAACCCAGAAATCTCGGAAAGTTCAGCAGGCAGGGTGTTACGAGGACTGTTACAATGACTTTTTCATAAACAGAGATATTATCGTGCCGTCGTGCCGTTGGAACAGAAACTTAGGGATCGTCCATTTACAAGGTAGGTTTACGCCAGACCGCGTCTTGTCGTAACAGGCTTCGCGATGTCTCGCTGCCTGTTCCTAAAATCCACGCCGGCGTACCCACCTTGGCCTGCGGCGCTAGCCTGCCTGCGGCAGGGAATGGCTCGTCATTGTCGGTTATTTTTTAAATTTTTGAATGCTGGGGGGCTCCGCCCCCCCGACCCCCCACATTCTAAATAGAGTTGTTTTATCTACAGATAACACGATCTTGACCCTTGTCACTTTTTTACATGTCGAGGCTGGGGGGCTCCGCCCCCTAGACCCCCTTTCTCCAAGACAGAAGTGGTCTATCTGCAGAAATCTCTATTTTTCGCCGTTTTTTAGGTGTTTTTCGCCTATAAAAACTGAACCAGTTGAGCTAGGATGGTGAAATTTCGCGTGTGGGCCCAGCCAAGGACATACCTAAGAAGTGTGAAAATCTCACCGAGATCGGCCGAAACCGTTCAGGAGGAGTAGTGCGGACAGACAGACAGACAGACCGACAGACAGACAAAACTTTTCAACCCCACGGAGTAACAGGCTTCGCTATCGCTCAGCCAATTTGTTAACTGTTGCTCTGTAGCTGTAACTGTACTGTAACTCTGTTGCTCTGTAGCTCTGTTGCTCTGTGCTCCGTATGGACTGCCAGTGAGTCCGAGAGGGACAGAAGACGTGACGCAATGTGTGGACGAACGCTAAGTAGAGGTCGAGGATCCCGGTGGTGAATCCGCTTTCGTTAATGAAGTAGTCAGCTTCTTGAAAACCCTACCTAGCGTACGCGTGGGTGTGTGTCTTCCCAAACAAGAATCGTTTATGCTGTGCTTTTTCTCCTCTCTTCAATTTTGCGGTGGGAGACGTAGCGAGGCGGATGAAAACCACCGGAATGGACACTGTGGCGTTCTGTCCGCGGGAGCCAGCCGCACCGGTGGACCGGTGTGTGCCTCATGTTTTCGACCTCTGAGTGTGTGTGTATCTGTGTAAATGTGTGTGAGCATGTGTGTTTATCTGCCTCTGTGTGCGTTTGTGTGTGTGTGTTTTCTGGTCGTGTTTTGTGTGTGTGTGTGTGTGTTTTGGTGTGTGTTTGGTGTGTGTTTTGTGTGTGTGTGTGTGTGTGTGTGTTGGTGTGTGTAAGTGTGTGTTGGTTGTGTGTGTTTTTTGGGGGTGTGTGTGTGTGTGTGTGTGTGTGTGTGTGTGTGTGTGTGTGTGTGTGTGTTGAGTGTGGTGTGACTGCGTTAATAGGACGTGTAAATTTGTCGTGACTTAATTTTGCCGAGTTGACGCCCGTAATGTGGCTGCTGCCGCCGCGGTCCGGGCCGCTCGCTCGAGTACTGTACAGCAGCCTGTGTTGACGTTCCCATAGGGGCCGTGCACAGCGCCTTGCACCAGTGACCCCTGCTGTGTTGGTGGGTGTGTGTGTGTGTGTGTGTGTGTGTGCGCGCGCGTGTGTGTGTGTCTGGGAGAGAGAGACAGACTGTGACTGTGTAGTGTGCATATGTAAGTGTACAAGTGAAGTGTGAGTGTGTGTGTTGCGTCGTTGTGCAGTGATTTTCCTCGTGTGACGTGTCTGTTCGTCGGTCTGCTGTACCGCACTCGCGCTTTTGTGTGTGTGTGTGTGTGTGTGTGTGTGTGTGTGTGTGTGTGTGTGTGTGTCTAAGTGCGATTTTCCGGTCTTCCCGGCGTGGCGGCCGGGCCGTGTCGCTGGTGAAGTTGTCCCCGCACTTGGCACGCGGCTAGTGCCGGATTTCAGAGAGGGAAAGTGGTTAATGTTTTTCCCGGGCTGGCCGGCCGCGGCGGCGGGTCCCCTGGCTTGCCTGCAGGCTGGTGTACCGAACAGTGTCTTCGTCCCTCCGTCTCTCTCGCACTCACGGGGCGCCCCGAAGGGGTGCGAGAGAGACAGAGTGGCGCCATGCTGCTGCCAGCCTGCCGCCTGGCCGCGGTGTCGCGGTGGCGCCGCTTGGCGGGCAGGCCTGGCTCTGCGGGCCGTTCTGCTCGTCGCTCCGTCTCTCTCGCACCCCCAGGCGGCCGCGCGGCGCCCCGCGAGTGCGAGAGAGACGGACTGCTGGCCGGCTTGCAGTGTGGTGGGTGAGGCCAATTACGTCCGGCTTGTCTTCCTACGCCGCCGGCGCCGACTTTGGCCGCGTCTCTTTGCAGCAGAACAGATGAAACGTGAAATTAAAGTTGCGCCTTAACAACGGCCGCCTCGAACCGGCCAGCGTTATTAACGTCCGATGGCTCGTCGCGTTAGCAGTGAAGTGACGGGCAGCACGAGGAACAGTGTAGGCACAATAAATGCCTTTATGCACGTTGCTGCATTTGAACAATTATTGTACAATTTCGTACATATATTTGGTATGATTTCATGAATACTTAGGCACAATTTAGAAATATATTGTTTCTATTTTGTGTACTTACTTAATTGTACGTAGCACAAATAAAGCAATGGACCATCAAAGTATAGAAACATTTAGTGTGGGGACGAAGGGTACACTTTATGACGAAAAAGTGGATGACATTTTCATAATCCTTATCAAGGGTCCTTTCCTTATGCCATGGACGGGACAACAATTCATCAACTGTCTTTGTGGTAACTTTGGCATTGGTAACCTCAACGCGTGGCATGATTGCTGAGGCAAAGCGTTAGCGTTCCAAGACGGATTAGTAAGAAATCACTTGTAAAAACAAGAGGTGTTAAAAGTGTTTCGGTTTTTTTGGTTTTGGGTGGGGGTTTTGTTTCCTTGTTCTGGCCCTTGGTGTCCTGTGGGTTCTCCGTTCCTGTTGATTGGTGGCCACGTTCACTGAATTGGTGGTACCTTTGCGTCCGTTAAAGTAGCGGACCCGCACACCATTTGCAGTAAATAACCGCATAACAGGTGATTTCTGTACGAAGAGTCCTACCCTGAATAATGTTTACACTTACGAACGAACCGGTACATTAGAGAAATAATTGGTGAATTATAACCTGTAATGCTTTCCCAATTGGGATACTTTCATCTGTCTGTAACGGTCTGTCCCTCACCGACATGACTGCTTAGGCCGCTAATACGTCCCAAGACGGATTAGATGTAAAAGAATCATTTGATGAAAGCCTAGACGTGTTTATAATGTGTCCGTTCGTGGTGTTTGGCGGTTTCCCTGTGGCTGCCGCCTTGTCTCCCCGTCTGTAACCCGACGAAGTCGTGCAGGTGTTGCATTTGGCTGATGCATACGCGAGCCTGTTATCCAGTGGAGGTTGACCAAAGTTTGTTGCGTACGTGTCGGGCTGTCGGTCTGTTTCGGTGTCTTTTCCGCGACCAGTCCTCTGACGTTCTCGTGCCGAACTGGTGAGATTTGGTAGCACATCTGTCTTGGGACTATGATACCTTGGCTGGCACACGAAATTTCCCTCCTGTCACTGTTAGTTTTTGGCGAAACACCTAAAACGGCGAATGAGACTGCAGATAGACCTTCTGTCTTGGAGAAGGGGGTCATCCGGGGCCCCAGCAACGACAGATAAACCAAGTGACAAGGGTCAAGATCGGTATCTGTCAGATAATAACAACTCTATTTAGATGAGCCCCAGCATTGTAAACCGACAATGACAAGCCATTCCTAAAGGCTAGGCCGCAGGTCGGTGGTACGCCAGCTGGATTGGAGGAGCAGGCAGCGGACATCGGAAGTGTACGACAGCGCGGTCTGGCGTAACCTATTGTTACATGGACCGTCCGTACCGTGCCAACCACGGAAGTTCTGTACATGTTTTCCGTACCACCAGTTTACACGTGATCCTTATGGAGAGCACAGAGAACCAGTACGGAAGGTCCGTACCTTTTCTGTACCCCATTTTCCGTACATTTTCCGTACCAAACCACGGAATTTTTTTGCAGTGGATCTGGAAGGCGGATCGTGAGCACGCTGTCGGCGAGCATCGCCTGGGCTGCGCTCGCGGACCGATCGCCCGATAGGCAGATGAGGGCCGGCCACGCCGCGCCACGCCGCGCCGAAAACGCCTAACGAGGCCAGGGTAGGCAACCCGCCGACACCGCCGTTGGGCGGGTGGCCTAGCCCGGCCTCGTTAGGCGGCCAGGCTCCTCGGAGTCGTTTCGTCGCCGTCTCTGTCGCGTTGACGCGGCCTCCCGTTCGGGAGCGAGAGAGACAGAGCGACGGAACGATCCTCCGGAATCACGAAGCTGTTGCCGGCAAGCTGAACAGTGGATTCGCCAGAAGACCGGTGGAGGCGGGCCAAATCCGAGACGCTTTTCCAGTCGCTAAATGGTACTCGAACCGAACGTGTGACCCCACCAATGGATTGCTCTCCGAACGAGGAATCCATTGGTGGTGTCACACGTTCGATTCGAGTGCTGCTTAGCGACTCTGGAGCTCAAAACACGTCTGGAGTTTCGGCCACCGGCGCTGGTCTTCTGGCCCACTGTGGGGCGTCTTGACGATACCCCGCGCTCGCGCCGCTGGCCTTGCCGTCCTGGAGTATCGCCACAGCGCCGTCCGCGTGCGGCGCTCTTGGCGTCCGTCGGTACTCCGCGTTGCGAGCCGCCGTGCGCGGGGTATCGCCGAGGCGTCGGAGCGTCGCGGCGTCGCTACCCCGCGCCGGGGGCCAGCCAGCTGCAGCTGTCGGGGCGACAGGGCGTCCACCTCTTCGCTTTCTTCCTTCGGCTCCCTCGGCTTCCGGCGTGCGGCTCGCAGTGTGCCAGCTCGCAGTGTGCGTGCGCCGCGCTGTGATTGTGAAGTGCGCAGCCGAGCGGCTATGCATAATATCAGCCGAGCGATTCGGAAGAGCGGTTTGTCGCGCTGTCTCTCTCGCACCCTTACGGCGAGCCCCATGAGTGCGAGAGAGACAGAGCGACGATACGACGGTTGTCTCTCTCGCACCCTTACGGCGGGCCCCATGAGTGCGAGAGAGACAGAGCGACGATACGACGGTTGTCTCTCTCGCACTCTGCGGAGAGCGCCGTGAGTGCGACGGAGACGGAGCGACGATACACGGTTCCGGATCGCCCGGCCGGCGCGCCGGAGGCAGGCACGCCCAGAGCGCGACGGATTCATCTGGCATTTCCGCCCCCTTTTTGTTCCATTCCTCGCGCGAATTTTTCACGCGAGGCGCCTGCGAAGTGCGGGGTAGGCAGCGCCGCAACGCACCGGCGCGTAACGGGCCTGCCCGGTTCCCATTACCATTAAGGGCTAGACCACACATGATCGCATGCCATTTCGGGCCCGACACATGCTCGCCTCGCTGCACAGTGGGCCGACCAGGCCGGTCGAAATCCCGGACGCGTTTTGAGCTCCAGGGTCGCTAAATGGGACTCGAACGGAACGTGTGACCCCACCAATGGATTGCTCTCCGAACGAGGAATCCATTGGTGGGGTCACACGCTCGGTTCGAGTCCTGTTGAGCCCACTCTGGAGCTCAAAACGCGTCTAGAAGTTTGGCCGCCTGCGCCGGTCTTCTGGCCCACTCTGCGCTCACCTCAGCTGCCACGCGGGTCCTTCACTGTGTTCTCGCTCTGTCATTTCTGTCATTGCAAAGGACTTCGTTTTCATTACACAGTGGAATCCCTTTGCAGTGTGTTCCTAATTTATTGGCAGCGGTTCAAAGCCCCGCTGCACCCGCTTTTGCCAGTCCCCGCGGTTCACTGGCGCGGCCTTGGCGTCGCAAGATTTGAGCCGAGAGCAACATCTCTGCGTTGTTCATTTCTTCTTCTTTGTTTTCCCGCAAGACCGCTCCATTTTTTCCTCCCTGCTCAAGGCTGCGCGCTGCACTGATTCCGAAGGATCTTCGCTGTCTCCGTCTCTCTCGCACCTGTACGGGACGCCGCATGAGTGCGAGAGAGACGGAGCGACGAAACGGACTTCGGAATCGGAGCTGCTGATTGGGGCCGTATGGACGGCCGCGCCGAGTCAATCATCAGATAAATGCAAGCGAGCCGCTGCTGCGTTCTTTGAAATTGCAGTGCAGCGGGCAGGCTGCTTGCGCACAGCTCTCGCCGTCTCTCTCCCACTCGCGGGGCGTCCCGCAGGGGCCGTGCGGGTGCGAGAGAGACGGAGACGGACTCGGCCGCCGCAGTGCAGCGCGGCCTGCATCGTCGCGCTGCAACGGCACTGTAAAAGAGGCAATTATCGGGACCGGTGACGTCACCACGCGGGCCAGGGCGGGGCGGCCCCAAATGTGCGCAAGGTCGTCGCTGCGCGGGGCGGGGCGGGGCGGGGTGGGGGGGGCGGGGGGTGGGGCGGGGCGGGGCGGGGTGCGGGCGGGGAGGTGATCGAGGCGGCACTACGCAAGGCGCCGCGCGCTCTCTCCGGACTGGACCTCGCGGGAGAGAAACGTGAGGAGGAAGAGAGGGGAGGGGGAGGGCGAGGCGGGAGGACAGGGGAGGGGGGGAGGACGTACCCGGTTGAGCTGGACGGCTGCCGCCGCACCGGACATGGTAACTTGCTTTCCGAAATTTTCTCCGGCGAGTGGCGCGGCGAGGTGCGCGGCGTCGCTCCCCCGACCTGACCTCTGCAGACCGATTCCGAGAGTCGTTTTTCGTCGCTCTGTCTCTCTCGCACCGGCACGGCGCGCCCCGAGGGTGCGTGAAGGACGGAGCGACGAAAACAGACTCTCGGAATGAGTCTGCTGCCGCTGCGGCGCGCTGGTCAAGCAAGGGGCGCGGGTTCGAGTCCCGCCGGTGGAGGTGCACTCTAAATCTCGGTGTGCAGCTTCTTCGCCGGTCGCAGCGCCGCCTGTGCACTGTTAGAAAAAAAAGTCCGTAAATTTACGGAGAAAGTTACTCTAATTTTGGGAATGGAGGCTCCGTAAATTTTCCATCTTTTTACGGAGATTTTCCATATTTTTACGGAGATTTTCCGTATTTTTACGGAGATGAACCGCATTTTTGCAGAAGTAAACGCATTTTAACGGTTTACTTCCCTCCTTCTACCTCCGATGTTAATGCAAACAGTGGTCTTTAAGACGAAAGTGATATTCTCCAAAACTGTTTGAAGATCCACTTGACCACATGCCAGGATCGGATAAATGGACGGAAACCCAAAGGCGAGGTTGCTTTAGGGAAGGCGTACTCTTGGAACACCTAATCAGTTGGTCACCCAACCCATCGATAACGTGAATTAGTCTGTTCTTTTTGATAAGTAAGGCTTCTATTTCATTTATATACATAACTTCCATATTTTTACGGAGAAAATCCATAATTCAAAAAAACGGAGATCTCCGTAAAAAAAATGGACAGTCTCCGTTAAATTTCCGCATTTTTACGGAGTTTTCTGACAGTGTGAGCGCGTCTGGGAAGAGTGAAACCTCTGCGGTCGCCGTGCCGCAGTGACAAAATCGTCGCAAGCGAGTTTGATGCGGTCGGATGGTTTCTGCGGCGCCAGAACGGATGCGTACTTTTTCGCCTGCCGAGGGAGTTTCAGTTGAGAGTGAGGCGTGCAGTCTTCAAGCCAAGCGTGGCATTCGTCCTAACAGCGTATCTACCATGGGATTCCCTACGGAGATGCGTTGTTCTGTCAGATGATCACCAAGTGTCAAGTGTAGTTGCATCGTGCCTGAATGACGCGTTTGCCTCAGTTTCACCTGCGCACTTTGCTGCCGACGCGACACACAGTGGCCAGAAAACCGGCGATGCGGTCAAAATCTCGCACGCGTCTTGAGCTCTGGCGCAAAATAGGACTCGAACCGAACGTGTGACCCTACCAATGGATTGCTCTCCGTACGAGGAATCCATTGGTGGGGTCACACGCTCGGTTCGGAGTCCTGTTCAGCGACTTCGGAGCTCAAAACGCGTCTAGAGTTTTGGCCGCCTCCGCCGATCTTCTGGCCCACTGTGCGCACTGCTCGGCATGCTGCACAGTGGGCCAGAAGACCGGTGACGGCGGCCAAAACCCTAGACGCGTTTTGAGCTGTATAGAGTCGCTAAATGGGACTCGAACCGAACGTGTGACCCCACCAATGGATTGCTCTCCGTACGAGGAATCCATTGGTGGGGTCACACGCTCGATTCGAAGTCCTGATCAGCGACTCCGGGGCTCAAAACGCGTCTAGAGTTTTGGCCGCCTCCACCGGTCTTCTGGCCCACTGTGCACTGCTCGGCATGCCGGCGTGTGTCTGCTCCGCCGAGGGCCATGTAATGGCCGTCGCCTCGATGTCCGTCCAGCCGGCAGCGCGCTGCGGCGCTCCGAGGCACGCGGCGTTTTAGTGGACACGCCACGCTGCCCGACGATTCCGTGTTAGTATTCCGAGCTACGTGCACTAGTTTTCACGTACTCTGTGCGCTCTGCCTTCGCCTCTGTGTGTGTGTGTGTGTGTGTGTGTGTTGGTGAGTGTGTGTGTGTGTGGGTGTGTGTGTGTGTGTGTGTGTGAGTGTGCTGTGTGTGTGAGAGTGTTGGTGAGTGTGTTTGTGTGTGTGGCTGTGTGTGTGTGTGTGTGTGTGTGTGACTGTGTGTATGTGAGAGTGTTGGTGAGTGTGTTTGTGTGTGTGGCTGTGTGTGTGGTGTGTGGTGCTGTGTGTTGTGAGAGTGTGTGAGTGTGTTTGTGTGGTGCTGTGTGTGTCGGTGTGTGTGTGTTGGTAGTGTGTGTGTGGCTGTGTGTGTGTGAGTGAGTGTGGCTGTGTGTGTGTGTGGCTGTCTGTGTGTCGCACCATTAAGCCCCAGCGAGACGCGGCCGTCCTTGTGGACCGTCACACTGCTGCTCCGGTGGCGCTGGCCGGCTCCGGCTCACGGCTGTGCTGTCCCTCCGGACATGAAGCTGACAGGTGGACATCTACGTAAACACACACACACACGCACACACACACACACACACACACACACGCCTCTGGCCCACTTTTTACCGCTTAAAGGGGCCGAAAATGCACCGAGGAAAGCGCTCCCGGTAAGTGGTGCACGACAAGTCGGCCCGGAGGAGAGCCCCCGGAGTGGCGCCGCCGTGCCCGGAGCGAGCGCCGAGTCGGATCCCGGATTAGCCTGTGGTCGGCCCGGCTGTCCGGCCTGGCTCCGGCCTGCACTGGCAAACGGACGAGGAGCGATTCGCTGTCGCCGCGAATGCGCCAGCCAGCGCGCAGTGTGGCCAGAAGACCGGTGGAGGCGACCGAAATCCCGGACGCGTTTTGAGCTCCAGAGTCGCTAAATGGGACTCGAACCGAACGTGTGACCCCACCAATGGACTTCTTGTTCGGAGAGCAATCCATTGATGGGGTCACACGTTCGGTTCGAGTCCCACTTAGCGACTCTGGAGCTCAAAACGCGTCCGGGACTTTGACCGTCTCCACCGGTCGTCTGGCCCACTGTCCAGCATCGCTCTGTCTCTCTCGCCATCACGGGACGTCCCATGAGCGCGAGAGAGACAGAGCGACGAAAACGACTCTCGGAATCAGTCTCCTGGACGACGTGACTGGCGTGCTGTGCGGTGCCTTTGCGTTTCGGCGAGCTTTGTGTCATTCAGCGCAAACGCGAATTCTATTCCTTCCGCCAACGTAATGTTTTCGCGATGCTTGGGTTGTAACAACCTTAGAGTAGAATTTTCCTCAAAGGCAGTGCACTACGTGTGGCAGGTGACTCTGTTGAGCCGGCACGCATGCTGTGCTGCCAAACATGCCTTCACCGTTCGCTTCCTACCTCTGGCCTGCGATCAGCTGTGTCTGATGGGACTGAATGATCCTGTCGAAGATGCATGGCTCCACTCTATCACCTGTTCTGGCGCGTGTTGTAGGGTGTAACAGCGCACGCCGAAGACTCGTAGTTCCTGTGCTGTAGACTGATTCCGAGAGTCGTTTTCGTCGCTCCGTCTCTCTCGCGCCTATACGGGACGCCCCATGAGTGCGAGAGAGACAGAGCGACGAAAGCGACTCTCGGAATCAGTCTGCTGGTGCCGCCGCTCGCGCTATCCCTGCCGCCTTGGGTCCTTAGCCCGGGAGTGAAGTGGGTCCTTCCTTGCGGTGGCGAAACACCCTGCCCCATTTACTCCGTGCGCAGTCATCCCGGTTGCCGCCGATGCCGCCGCGCTGTCCACACCGGCCACTCACAATGAAGCGCCCCTTGCAAGCCTTGCGGGCCTTGCGCGCCTTGCGCGCCTTGCGCCACGGCCGTCGTCGGCTTCCGCCGTGCGGGGCCCTCTGCAGGGGCACTGCACTGCAAGTGTGAGACAACAGGCATGCACCAGATAACGAGAGAGAGAGAGAGAGAGAGAGAGAGAGAGAGAGAGAGAGAGAGAGAGAGAGAGAGAGAGAGAGAGAGAGAGAAGGCGGGGGGGGAGTGACAGAGAGAGGGAGAGACAAAGAGAGGGAGAGAGAGAGAGAAGGCGGGGGGGGGGGGGGTGACAGAGAGAGGGAGAGGGAGAGACAAAGAGAGGGAGAGAGAGAGAGGGGCTGTCCCACGTTACCTAGTGCATGCCTGTCCCACCCTTGGGTTTGCAGTACTTCAGCGAGTGAATGAACGAATAACCGCAGCGAGTGGGCCTACACTGCAGCGGGCGCTCCGCGAGGGCGAATCGCGAGAGTTGTAAGGGGGCGGCGGGTTGATGTAGTAAAAGTTGCCTTTCTGAGTAAAATGCAAGTTTTTGCGTACTTTTCTGGTGGCGAAGCCGCCTGAAGGGAAGGATTTACGCTTCCTTCCCCCTTTCTCCCCCTGGATCCGCGCCTGGCACTTGAGCGGTCACCGCGGCGGGTGCTGCAGCAGGTCCCACAGCACTGCAAAGCCAGTGGTAAGTTTTCTTGCCACAAATTTGGCAAGCCGTTTTGAATGCCAAAATTTGGCAAATTTCGGTCGGGTATCGTCATAAGCTGGCAAAATTTTGGCAAGCTGGGGAGTATTGCCGGGCCAAGCTTGCCCATTTTTGGCATTCAAAACGGCGTGCCAGTTTTGTGGGAAGCAAACTTAACTTGCCACTGGCTTTGCAGGGAGCGCCACGCTCGGGGCGAGGCACAGTGGGCCAGAAGCCGGTGGAGGCGGCCAAAACTCTAGACGCGTTTTCAGCGCCACAGTCACTAAATGGGACTCGAACCGAACGTGTGACCCCACCAATGGATTCCTCGTTCGGAGAGCAATCCATTGGTGGGGTCACACGCTCGGTTCGAGTCCTGTTGAGCGACTCTGGAGCTCAAAACGCGCCTAGAGTTTTGGCCGCCTCCACCGGCTTCTGGCCCACTGTGCGAGGCGAGCTTTCGCGGCGGCGAGGCGGCGACCTAAACGCCGGGGCGCACGACAGAGCACAGCCCGCCGCGGCGCGCCGCCCATCCGCCCGTTTCGTTTCCGACTCCACGGCGAGGAAAATCGGCCACAAAGGGCGGACTTGCAGTGTGACGTGCAGCAGTGACGTCACGGCGGTTGAGGCAGGACCGTTTCTACGGCCATGTGACGGCGCGGACCGCGCGTAGCGGGAGGTGCAGCAGACTGATTCCGAGAGTCGTTGTCGTCGCTCTGTCTCCCCCGCACTCGCGCGGCGTCCCGCACAGGCGCGAGAGAGACGGAGCGACGCCAGCGACTCTCGGAATGAGTCTGCAGAACAGGTTGGCTGTGTTTCTCGGCCCGATGGTGTAGGCCGTGTTGGCGTGCGTGCCTCAAGGCGTGCGCTGCGCGTCTCGCGGCGTCACGCCACACGGCCTGTTTGCGGGCGGCTTAAAGCGCGTGCTGCGTGCGCGCGGCCCGTTGCAGCCGCGGAATGCTTTTAAGCGAAATGCAGCTCCTATCTGCGGCGGCCGAGTGGAGGTCCGCCCAGCTGGGCCTCTTTTGTCGTCGCTCTACAACCGCCACCGTCCTGCTCCAGGGCCACACCAAACCTTGCTCCAGTCCTCACCATGCCTAGTGCTCTCCAAACCCTGCTCCAGTCCTCAACAAACCTTGCTCCAGTCCTCACCATTCTAGGCTCCAGCCCTCACCTAACCTTGTTACAGTCCTCACCAAACCTTGTTACAGTCCTCACCAAACCCTTGCTCCAGTCCTCACCATTCTATGCTCCAGTGCTCACCAAACCTTGCTCCAGCGCCCACCAAATCTTGTTCCAGCCCCCACCAAATCTTGTTCCAGCCCTCACCAAACCTTGCTTCAGTCCTCACTTAACTCTTGCTCCATTCCTCACTTGTCCATGCTCCAGTGCTCACCAAACCTTGCCGCTTGCCTCTTTTAACCTTGCCCCCCTCACCAAACTTTGTTCTAGTCCTCTCTTAACCTTGCTCCCCTCACCAAACCTTGCTCTAGTCGTCCTCTTCAAACCTCACCTTGTTCTGGTCCTCTTCCAACTTCTATCCTTGCTTCAGTCCTCACCACCAACTTTGCTCCAGTCCTCGTCAGTCCATGCTCCAGTGCTCCAGTCGCCGCCTCGCCAGCCTTCCCCCGGTCCACGGCCACGGCCCGCTCGGCCGGAACTAATTGGCCCATAATAAGCGATGAGCCTCGCGGTGGGACTTTATGCTGGCCTTTGCCGCGGCAGATCGACTGCCGCTGTCCATCGACAAATTAATTGCAAGGCAATCGTTTTGCGGCGCCAGCTCCCCGCTGCGCTACGCCCCACAGTGGGCCAGAAGACCGGTGGAGGCGGTCAATATCCCGGTCGCGTTTTGAGCTCTAGAGTCGCTAAATGGAAGGCGAACCGGACGTGTGACCCCACCAATGGATTGCTCTCCGAACGAGGAATCCATTGGTGGGGTCACACGTTCGGTTCGAGTCCTGTTTAGCGACTTTGCTGCTCAAAACGCGCTTCTAGAGTCTTGGCCACCGGCGCGGCGCCAGTCTTCCGGCCCACTGTGCGCCCCGCCACGCCACGCCCCACAGGGGGGCCGCGGCCCGGCCAGGGGATGCCGGCCAAGCTGTCCTCTGCCTCCAGCAACGGTGGCAAAAGCGGGGCGCCGCGCGCTGGAAGCCGGGCCACTGGAGTGACAGACAGACGAACAGACAGACAGACAAACAGACAGACAGACAGACAAACATACAAACAGACAGACGACGTCCTGGCAATTAAAATGCTCGGCTAATGCCGTTCGAATGCACGCGTGACGCCCCGCCGGGCGTGGCTGCACCGCGACTACGCGCAAAGTCGTCGCGAAACGGCGTCAAACAACAACAACAACAAGATGACGGCGCCTATCGCTGCGATCGCGCTTGGCAGTGTGTCGGCGGCCGTAAACTACATGTACATACTGTGTGTCCCTTTTCTTTTTTTATTGCAGCTCGCCCGCTTTTTCTAACGGCTTTGAAAATTGTCCCCGGTCGCCTCGCGAAGGCTCGCTTGGACGCTCGGAGGCTCGGAGTCAGAGCCTCGGACCGTGATGCGTGTGCATTTCTCCGGCGCAGCCCGCGCTGCCCGCACGGAGCGTCGGACTGTCTCGGCCGGCTCACTGCCCCCTTCCCCACCCCTTCCCCTCCCCCTTCCCCTTTCCCCTCGCCTTGCGTCCAGCCTCTCTCGTTACGGCGTCAACTCTCTGGTACGTGCTACTCGCTCTTCATCTCTTTCCCCCACCTCCCCTCCTTTCCTTCCCCTCCCTTCCCATCCTCCCTCTCCCCTCTCTTTGTCCACCTCGGTGCGTTAATTGAAACGCGGTGCCAACTATGGATCTATCTGCAGTCTGATTCCGAACGATTCTATCTTCGTTCTTGTCTCTCTCGCACCTCCCAACGGGACGCCTCCAGAGTGCGAGAGGCAGAGCGACGAAAGCACTGTTCGGAGTCAGTCTCCTCGAGTGTATCTTTCTCGGTATCTCTGATCCACGAGCAGAGCCCCCGGACCCCGCTCCAGTTCCTTCGACTGCGTCTTTCTGGCGGGAGGGGTGTGTTTGTTGTCGGACGGCGCACAGTGGGCCAGACGAAGATGACAGGTGTAGGTGGGCAAAACTCTAGACGCGTTTTGAGCTCCAGATTCGCTAAACTGGTCTTAAAACGAACGTGTGAGCCCACCAACCATGCCACCAATGGATTCATCGTTCGGAGAGCAAGCCATTGGTAGGGCACATGGTCGATTCGAGTCCTGTTTAGCGAATCAGGAGCTCAAAACGCGCCTAGAGTTTTGGCTGCCTGCGCCGGTCTGGCCCACTGTGCGTTCTGCCTGCGCTGCAGGTGATGTGTGCTCTCCAGGCAGCGATGCAATGTTTGCTGTACAGTGTACACACTGAGGGCTTTGGGAGAGGAAGAGGTGTGTGCTCCGAAATGCACCGAGTAATCGATGCACTTTGCAAACTGCAGCGGTACACTGGCGAAACAAAGGCGTTCAGTTTAGTATACCCTTTACGGGATAGTTTTTCGGTATGAATGAATGAAGTCCTTCGGAAGGGCGGCGTAAAGGCAAGTTGGATTCTAAGGTTTTTAAAATTCATAACTTTCCGAACGGTATGATTTGTTGTTGCCACAACAGGGTGTAGATGGCTTAGGCGCCGCAGAGACCATAAAATTAATGGTGTGTGCAAACTGTTCGCTACTCGTGCCATGGCCACGCCAGAGTGCCAAATTTTGCCACTCTTAGAGAGCATTTCGGGCTGAGGAGGCTTAAATTTGGCATTTAGAACGGAGTGCCGCTGGATTGGCTGGCGACAAGGAACTTACCAATGGATTTGCAGTGTTGTTTTCTTTCCTTTTACTCGTGTACCCCCTCCTCGTCCGCTACACGTGGTCGTCCACCCTCCGCGTCGCGAAAGGTACACGCGTCCGCCTGTCGCCGCTCATGTCGCCTTCCCGCACGTGTGTCGTCAGCAACACGTGTCCGTCTGTCGCGTCCACCCTCCAACGCCATCCATAACCCCGCCTGCGGCACGCGCGTGCGCCACGTCGGGGACGGTGTGGGGGCAGTGTCAGTGGCGGTGTGAGGACAGACAGTGTCAGGGACGGTTTGAGGACTGTGTCAGTAGCGGTGCGAGGACAGGCACTGTCAGTGATGGTGTGAGGACAGTGTCAGTGACGGTAAGAGGACAGTGTCTGTGGCGGTTTGAGAACAGTATCAGTGGCGGTTTGAGGACTGTGTCAGTAGCGGTGTGAGGACAGGCACTGTCTGTGATGGTGTGAGGACAGTGGCAGTGACGGTGTGAGGACATGTGACGGTGTCAGGCAGAACGGGCAGTGTCAGTGACGGTGGTGTGAGGTCAGGTAGTATCAGCGACGGGGTGAGGACGGTTGTGTCAGTGCAGGGGGCGGCAATGGACTAGGAGGCGCGTGAAGCCATGCGCGAGTAAGGTGCAGGGGTTACTTATTTTGCTTCGATTGTAAGATCTAGGCCGTTGATTGCAAAACGCTTTGCACAGATCGAAAGAGCACAAAATTTGGGGTGCATTAGGCCTAGTAGACTACCCGATACTTCCAATTCAACCGAACACAAGGGCAAAATAATTTACACCAACAAGGCGCATTCGAGTTTTTTCCTAAATTTTATGATTTTTGGGTTTTTGGTGTTTTTACTGCACCTTAATATTAGGTAAGGGAGGAGTTTCGAGAAGGGCAATTAGCCTAATGCATCCTAAATTTCAAGCCCTTTCTATCGGTGCAAAGTGTTTTGAAAAACACAGTCTAGTTTTCATAATCTCGAACAAGTGCGCAACCTCTGCACTGACGGCGCGAGCATCGCTTCACGCTCTCCCTAGGCCGTTGCCACCCCCTGGTCAGTGACAGATCAGGGACAGTGTGAGGATGGATGCGGTGTGAGGACAGGCCGCGTCAGTAATTAACCATGTGAGGAGCAGACACTGATGGTATCAGTGACTGTGTCAGTGACGGCGTCAGAGATAGTGTCAGTGCCATTCCTGCTTGTCGTGGCCGTGCCGTGTTGGCGACACGCGGCGTGTGGCTGGACGCGGCGGCCGCCGCGGCGATGCCTGTTCTCCGTGCGTGGCTCGGCGTGGCTCGGCGCGGTGCGGCGCTAGGCCCCGAGAAAGTTGGAAGTCAAGAGGCGCCTGTGTAGCAGGGCCGATCGGCAGGTCGTATCGGCCGACCAGCGCGGGTGCCACGTTATTATGTAAGCGCGATGATGCACGGCCACTGCTCGGACCGCTTGGAAGTTTTCCCCGCGAGTACCATTGCCGTTTCGGACGGGCAGACCGATTCCGAGACTCGTTCCTATTGCTCTGTCTCTCTCGCACTCTTGGGGCGACCCCTACAGGTGCGAGAGAGACAGAGCGACGAATACGACTCTCGGAATCAGTGTTCAGAAGGCTGTGATTAGTCCTCGTAACGATTCCGTATCGCTGATTGGACGGCCGAATCGCAATGTGAGTTGCGGTGGAACTGGACGTGCATCGGTCCGAGCGCGAGCATGGAGAAACACTGTTTTTTATTTGTGTTTAGTGGGCGTACAAACAAGTCACGGAAAAGTTACGAGGATTCTTTCTAGATTCCGCGGGAGAGTTCACAATTGTTATTTGTTTATAGTTTCGACTGAACTTCGTAGATTTTTTTGACCACAGTTGAATGCTTTTGTGGCCAGATAAGCAGTTTCCCCACTGATCCTGATATGAGTTGCCAGGGAGGATACCACCACTAAATCCGTGTAAGCCTTGAACTTTGTAGATTTCAATAATTGTTCCTAAGTTTTAATATTTTTTTAAAAGCAGTTTTACCCTTTTGCGTCAAATTTTAAATTTTGCGTTGACCGGTTGCGAACAGCGTCGGGATTATGGTCCAGAAAGTACAGCGGCCTGCGTTGTGCGGCCTGGTCCAGATGTGTCGCATGGAATAAAAAAGTAAACAAGGAGAACTCGTTGGTGCTGTCCGCGCTCGCTAGACACTATGCACCAGTTTGTCCCGCTCCGCTGTTAGAAACGCGCAAGGTAGAGCCGCAGGCAAGGTGTGAAAACTTGTTTGAACTCAAAACAATCCAAAGCGTTTCGTTTGCTTTTATCGTTTTGAAAAATTCAGTGCAAATTTCTGATATGGAAAATAACCTTGCCTGTGAAACTAACCTCAAAGTTTTCACTTTTCATTTCTGTGGAATTCACTTTGCCGGGGCGTAACAACACAACCGGGGCCTTCCAAGTTTGTTTCACCGAGTTGACCCCACTTCATTTCGGTCACGGTTTCTGAGCTCATGAGAGCATACAGGGTTCATATACGCGCCGACTCGTTTGGGGGAAAGCGGTGGCGTGCTTCGTCCTGACGGCCCGTGCGGGTCCCGTGCCGGGTCACGGAGTCACGGGGTGCATCTCCTGTTGGCTTTGGCGAGGAGTTTGCCGAGCCAACACACACACACGGGCACTCGGGTAAACATTTTGGGCCGCTGACGCGCGCCGCCCGAGTTCGTGGAAACCTGAGACGCGCTCGCCGGCTGTGACGACTCGCCTTCGAAATAGACGCCCAATCACAGAGGGAAAATTTGCTGTCGTTTGGTGAAAAAAACCTTGCTTGGAATTTTTCTTACCTGAACATGAAATTTTCACCATCAGAACATAATGAAATTTTCATCACCAGTACGTGATGAAATTTTCATCACCAGTACGAGATGAAATTTTCATCACCAGTACGAGATGAAATTTTCATCACCAGAACAGATTAAAATTTTCATCACTAGAACATGATGACATTTTTATCACCGATCGATGAACTGGTAAGGAAAAATAGCCTTGAAATTGTCATCAGGTGACAAACCAAATTTCCTCAGCACAGTTGGGCTTGGCTGTTTCTGTTTCCGGGAAGAGAGGAACCCACTTGCCTCTGGAAGAATCAATGGCATCAGTTTGCTAGGCACAGGTGGGTGCACAATATTTGAACAAGTTATATGGGGAAGCGAACAGCACAGTCCAGGGGAGCAAATTTCCTTCAGGCAGAAAGATGGGTCTTTTCGGTGTTCTTTTCGAACTTTCCCAAAACGCCATAATTAGACATTGGAATTGTCTGCGTACTCCTGCTTTTTCCCAAACTCGCATGAAAAACTGGTTCAGTATGTGGGTGTTTTGGTGTGCGTGTTTTTTTTTTTGTCTGTACATACAGGTGCACGTGTACATGCACACGCAGCACCGTGTGCGCTCGCGTCTCGCGATGATGCCCGCCCGTGGTTCACGTTTCTTCATTCATCCCCCGCCCTCCTGGATGATTATTGCGATCGGCCGCTCGACGGAGTTTCTTTTGTCTTGACGTTTTTTCCAGCGAGAACCGCCGGGCTGCTGCGCCAAAGGCACGCCAAAGGCAAGCCAGAGGCGAGGCAAAGGTTGTCGAGTCGCCCAGGGCTGTGCACTGGCGTTTCGCTGCAGTGCTCTGCTGAGCTTTTCGTCGCTCCGTCTCTGTCGCACTCGCGGGGCGTGCCGTTGGAGTGCGACAGAGACGGGGCGTCCGGCGGGTGGTCGTTATTGTTTTACTTTTTACCGCGGCCTTGCCGGCCAAGTGGCTGCCTGCCCTTTCACTAGGATCAATTTCGCCTGGACGCAATTACTTGTGAATATCGCGTCTAGAGTCTGCAAGCGCGACTCGGGACTCTGAAGACTTTAGAGCGCATTGGAGCGGGAGCAGCAAAAAATAACAAATCTGGCCTTAGCTAAAAAAAAGGTTGAACGAATAATTCGTTCATTCAATCGAATTTGAATTCAACGTCTTGCAACTAAATTTGAGCTGCGTTATAGTTATTTCGGCGCAAGCCTACGAAGCCATTCTTCTTAATCAAATGTATTTATTTTCATTGTAAGATACAAAGAACAACCCTTTGTAATACTAATAAAAAATACGTTCGCATTGTGGAGTTCCTTTCGTGTTGGGGAAAATTTCTTCGTAAGATTTTCAGAGTGTAGACCAACACTCTATGGCACCAGGCTGTTAGGCCACTCACAATATATGTCGTCACATTCGTTGAAAAGCAGTGATCTCATCGACAACCAAGTGCGGACACACTTGATGAGTTCCTGTCAATGAATGTGTGCTTGCACTAAGCATACGTATTCGCTTTGGTGCATGCAAAGGCATTTTATCCTTACGCTCGTGAACTCAAAAAATGTCTATATAGTTTTATGTGCATAGTTTTGCACAAGTGTGCAAATTCTAGAATTCGTGCATAGGAAGGCACAAGACCTGCATAAAAAGTTCTCAGTTTAAAGAGCGCTTAAATGCGTGCCTTTTAAAACGATGCTCAGTTTCGTGCTATGCTATGCACCATGCACCAATAGCAACGACCTACTGCAACATTTGTATCGCTTCATATACGTCTGTTTGCTACTATTGGCTGCGATCAAGAGTCGAATGTAGCTGATTGGCAACATCTCCTAAGAGTGCATCGTGATTTTGTGTGAACTCACTGGTCAGAACACACGATTTTAAGCGTAGTGATCAGTCAGGTTCGCGGGGCTTTCTTGTTCCCGCGAGGAGACCCGTGGAGCCGATGAATGGCCCTGCCCGTTGAAGCCAAGTCCCCTGGCGCGCTGGCCGCGCTGGCTGTGTCGCGACGACGTTGACGACGTTGTCTTCGGTTCCAAAGCCTTCCATCCGTCCGTC
Source organism: Thrips palmi (assembly GCF_012932325.1). Taxonomy (NCBI): domain Eukaryota; kingdom Metazoa; phylum Arthropoda; class Insecta; order Thysanoptera; family Thripidae; genus Thrips; species Thrips palmi. Next base: position 3,577,618 of record NW_023144623.1, read on the forward strand.
CACGCTGGATTGACTCCCAGCCGCCTGAATCCAAAGGACCGTTTGGTCGCTCTGTCTCTGTCGCACCCCTACGGGACGCCCCACGAGTACGACAGAGAAAGACTTCTTCGGAGTCGCTCGGCAGGCTCAACGACGCTATGCTATGCGACGCCCCGCGATATAGGCGCGGTTTTAGGACCCCGGGGAGAAAGTGTGGCCGGACGGTTACGGACAGCATTACAGTGGTTTTTACCTCGCTGTGCGCACTGCGCCGTCGTCAGGCGCTTGAAGGCCGCGCCCAGAGACGACTTTAAGCGCGCCGCACAGTAGGCACTGTGCAAGGCTCCGTGCGCCGGCTTCTGTTTGGCCGAGTGCACACTGTTGGAATGGAACACGCAGGGAAAACGCGCCTGAAGAAAGAAACCTTAAAACCCGGAAACAGAATTCTCGACTCGAAACGAGGAAACTTACTTAGGACAAGGATAACCTTTACTTGACTATGGGTAAATTATCCTTGTTCCTTCCTAAACGTAAATTTTCCTTTCGCTATGAAGTGAATCATCTTTGTTCCATGAAAATTTGCCTTATCCCTTGCAAATTTTCTGTTTTCAAGAAATGGTTTTTGGGGGTGAAGCGCACTGTCTTCGCCCCGTTGGTTGGTTAATTTTACCCTCATGGGTTTTTCCTGCTGCCAGCACTTCGTCAGCCCCAAAAATAGTCAACTTTACCCGACTTTACCCTCTCTTGTTTGGATGGTGGCATTTACCCACCAAAAACGGAACCTATTCGGTGAAGCGACTGAATGTGGCAATCTATACCCCCTGGGGTGGGGAAGAGAGCTACTTGCTCAGCTACATAGTCTCTTCAACGAACTGACCATTAAAATTATATTTATAACCTTTTGTCATGTCTTGTAGAAGTTTATCGCCCACTTTTTTGTTATTTTCTTTTATGGAATGGGCAGGGTGTTGAACGTTGAGCCTAGCTGAGTCATCATCGCTAATTTTCTGCTCCCGTTTTGGGTTTTTGTTTTGTCGTCGCGCCGTTTTCCAGTGTCTCTCGTTAGCTCATGTCTCCGGCATTTGCATGCTGTCGCTTTTACTGCAGTGTAGTTGGCCGAGTTTCCTCCGAAACCGCAGCGGCCGTCGGCCAGTACGCCACAGGCCGCGCTAGTTGCCGCCGGGACGTGTTTGTTCTGTTTGTTGGAATTCCTGACTAGACCGTTTTTCCCCCTTACGGCGCGAGGTGTGGCCCGTCGCCGGCGGAGCCCTGGTCGTCCTGCCCGTCCGGCTCGTCCTGCACTCTAAAAGTCTCACAGCCGAGTGTCTCCATATTATGGTGAAAATTCTCGTGCTGCACTGCAGCGGACTTTGTAACTCACCTTTGAAAATTCCTTGCATTGCATGTCCCTTATACGTAGATATTTTTTGTCCGATTTCTTTTGTGCACACTGAATTCCCTTTCCCAACTTTTGTACGAGGTGCCACACAATTTTGTGCATACGTTCTTTTTGGTGCAAATTTGTACGCAGTTTTACACCAATTTCATTTAGCACTCGAAAGTTTGTATGTTTAACATTGTCTGAGACCTCGTACAAAATGATACAAAGCATTTAGTGCGTATTTTGGTGAAAATCTACAAGAGGGCTGTAGCCACAGCCTTTCACGGTATTACATTTAAAGTGTGCTCATCCTGCTCCTCGTCATCCTCGTCCTACTCGTCCCACTCGTCCCACTCGAGCTCGCAGGACGCAGGCAATAAAAATCGAACGGGGAGCAAACCGTTTGAGCGTCTATAATCGAGCAGAGGAAATTGTCCGCAACGAGTGATGTAAACCGACGGCAGTCGTCCCTCCCCCGCGGGGCCAGGCCGGGCGTGGCGCACGGCGCTGTGTGATGTGTGTGTCAATGCGGTGCACAGCCAGTCCGCTACAAATGCCGTCCACCGGTTTTATCCCCGCCGATTGGCCATAAAATCCGAAGCAACTCTGTGACGGCCGAAGGGGGACGGGAGTCTTGTCGTCGCTGCCGATGAGCGGGACGGGCGGGACAGGCGCCTGGAGTGGGGGGATAATAATGTCCCTGTCCCGTGGGTGCGCGGCCAAGCCACGTCTTCATAGAGGCGCCTTGATATCTTGTTTCGGAGAGTGTGAGGGTACTACTTGACCGAAAAAAGAGAGTTGTCACTTTGGGATGAAAGAGTTGGATGGCATTTTCATCACTTTAATGACATTTAGTCTTCTTTCAAACAATGACAATTTCGCCACTTTCAAACGATGACAGTTTCGTCATTTTCAAATGATGACAATTTCAAAACTTTGAAATGATGGTAATTTCATCACGAATTTAATGACGATTTCATTCACAAATGGACGACATTTTCATCATAGCTCCCATCCTCATTGCACGCGAGCGTGACAAAAATGTCATCAATTGGTTTGATGACCTTCGTGAGGAAAAATAGTCTTAAAATGTTCTTCAACAGGTGACAGCTAAAGTATGCATAGTGTTGGCGGAGTAGCTTGACGTGGTCGACGATGCGTGATGGTTTGGAGTGCTGGGGCACGGCTCTGGCGGAAAAGTGCTTCATGGCGTTCGGAGATTTTGACTCCAACGCGTCGCATTCTTTGTGTCAATGACGTCACAGTTACGATGGAGGTCGCCACAGGGACGTTTCAAGCCGTCCACGGCTTTGTCTGTAATGACGCCACGGTTGTACCTTACGGACGCCGCGGTTGTGCCTTAAGGAGGCCACGGCTTTGCCTTAAGGAGGCCACGGCTGTGCCTTAAGGAGGCCACGGTTGTGCCTTAAGGACACCACGGTTGTGCCTTAAGGACGCCACGGTTGTGCCTTAAGGACGCCACGGCTGTGCCTTCAGGGCGCCACGGTTGTACCTTAAGGACGCCACGGTTCTACCTTAAGGACGCCACGGTTCTACCTTAAGGACGCCACGGTTCTACCTTAAAGACACAACGGCTGTGCCTTAAGGACGCAGCGGCTGTGCTCTAAGGACGCCACGGCTGTGCCTTAAAGACGCAACGGCTGTGCTTTAAGGTCGCCAAGCGGCTGACGCCAAAGCAGCCCCGAGGAAGCGACTGGATGCTGTTCCGGACGGCCCGGCAGCGGCTTGGGTAACGCCCTCGACCCGCCGCCCCGGGCCGTGGCATTGCAGTCTGCATTGCAGGATGCGCACCGCGGACATTGATGCCTTCGGTGCCGTTAGCAGCCGAAAGGGCACGGACAATGCCTGCAGTCTGAGAGTCGTTTCCGTCGCTCTGTCTCTCTCGCATCTACACGAGACGCCCCATGAGTTCGAGGGAGACAGAGCGACGAAAACGACTCTCGGAATCTGTCTGCCGAGTTGCCTTGGGACGTCAAACAGCTGCAGACTGATTCCGAGAGTCGCGGATTGGGCACTCCATCTCTCTCGCATCTATATGAGACGCTTCACGAGTGCGGGAGAGACAGAGCGACGAAAACGGCTCTCGGAATCCGTCTGCTGTGCCCTTCGCGTCGCAGCCCTCCTCCCCTGCATAGTGCATAGAAAGCGCGCCGGTTGTGCAATTTTCGGACGGCCCCTAGAAATATGGGTCGGTGTCCGGCAGGACGGCCGTCCGCGTGTCTGCGGTCCGGCGGCCGCGCGGACGGACGGACGGACGGACGGACGGGCAGCCGCGGCGCGGCGTGTCTGCAGGCGGTGCAGCGGAGTGGAGTGGTCAGTGCCGTAGCCGCCGCCGTCGGGGAAGGAGTCCGAAGGAGTCCGAAGGAGCGCGCGGGAAAAGAAAGGGCCGCTGCTGCGCCGTCGGCTTCGCGCAAGTGTGTGTGCGTGTGTGTGTGCGTGTCAGTGCCCCAGGATTACGACGGACCGATCAAGAGTGCCTCTGGACCCGCGAATATGTGATGTGACGTGACCGCGACCCGAACAAGCGCAGCCAGGGGGACCAGGCAGTAGCCCCGCGGCCATGGGGCACCCCGGGCCCCTGCTGGGGCACGGGCCGCTGCAGGGCGTGCTGGGCCTCGGCGTGCACGGCCACGGCGCGGACTGGCGCCACCACGGCAACAAGGGCCGCGACTACTACTTCCTGGCGCCCGCGCTGCGGCACGCCAACCAGGCCGCCAGCCAGGCCGCGCGGCCGTCGGGGCGCGACCGCCACGCGCAGCACTCTGCGCCCTGCTCGTGCCAGCGCCGCGCGCGCTCGCGCTCCCTGGACGGCTGCGGCGCGGACGAGGCTCGGCCCGGCCAGGCCGCCGTGCAGGGCCTCCTCGCGCCGCCGCCGCGCTTCGGCTTCGGCCTCGCCTTCGGGCGCCACCAGAGCGTCGACAACCTCCACCTGCCGCCGCCGCGACGGATACGGGTAGGCTGCAGTGACGTCCTCGGGGTGAAGTGCCTGGCACCGGAAATCCAAACGTGGTCGGCGCAGCACGTGTGCACAGTGGGCCAGAAGACCGGTGGAGGCGGCCAAAATTCTGGACACGTTTTGAGCTCCAGAGTTGCTAAAGAGGGATCGAACCGAACGTGTGACCCCACCAATGGATTGCTCTTCGAACGTTGAATTGATTGGTGGGGTCACACGCTCGGTTCGAGTCCCATTTGGGGACTCTGGAGCTCAAAACGCGTCTGGAATTTCGGCCTGACTCAGTGCGCGTAGTGCGGACAATGTAAAAGACCGCGTCACCAAACGTGCAGTAGGTTTGTCCGCACGAAGAAACTTGCTGTACGTAAGTCGTCTCGGCACCACAACTGCGGTGCAGATCACGTTCTTCGCGATGCTTGCTCTAAGTAAAAAGATAGGAGCTTGATACAGCTAGATCACGTTTGTGATGTAAGGTGGGGTGCAATGGCCACACCATCTGATGCGGACAAAATGACACTCATTTGACCACATCACTGGGGCATTCCAGACCCAATTAGCAGGCTGCGTAGGTGACCACTGCCGATTTCGTTCTTTTTGTGGTCAAATGTTACCTACCACTAGAGTAAGATGACCCTAAATTTTTAAGGTCGAAATATGAATACTTCAGGAGATATCGCAATTTGAAATTTTCTCTGAAATTTCTTTTAGTGGTTCTGAACAAAGTGTCAACTTTTGCGCGAATCCCTCCTGCTTCTTAAATTTTTGACTCAAAAGGTCGAGATCACTGCTCCTTACGTAAAATTCATGAACGAATCAGAATCCGTCGCCAAAAAGCACCTACGATCGAGTTTAGGGGTCAAAAAGTGGCCTCAAACACAAAATTTTGTTATTTTTGTGCCTAATTTCAAGGCAAAAATGTAAAGGGAAGCGGGTCTAAACATAAACTTCCCAATAGTGGAAAATGTTCCTTTAGACTCCCTCTAAACAGCTGCGGCTCGAAAAAGATGGTTATAGGTCAGGATCAGGCAACACAGCCTTAAAATTAGAGAGCGAATTTCAGTGAATTTAATAAATTATGTTAGCAGTAGGGTGCGTCGATATAGACGACTTTTTGACTACGACTCTTGGTAAGCGCTCTATGTTGATGATTTTTTGGTGCTGATTCCAAAACTGACCTCGGTACTACGATAGGACAACTTCTTCATGTCCCTATAGGGTGTTAAGTGCCAAAAAACGCAGAGTTTCAAGAGTTTTTCTTGGTTTTTGGTCCCGCACACCATCCCAAACTGTCGGGGCGACTGTTGCATGGTCTGTTGGACATCACGTCCACAAAAGACAACTCTTGCAGTGTGGCCGGACTATCGGACACCTTCCATGTGAGTTCCAGACGTCAATTTTTATGCTATTCTTACTAATGTCTTCGTTAATTTGCCTGTTTTTAAATGACAAAGTATTTTAGCGGGGGGGGGGTCAGCACACTGAAAATCAAATAGTGATACATCTCACTCTCTGAGGGGTGAGACATAACTGTCTCGGCCCGGAAAAGGGTGATACTCAAATGTATCAACGAAGAAATGATCGCGTACACGCATGTATTACCGAAAAAAAAGGTCGTACACAAATGTATCACCGGAAATAAGGTCGTACACAAATCTATCACCGAAAAAAGGTTGATACTTCCCCAGGAAAACAAGGGCCAACTCGCCTTTTCTCACCTTTTTTTCGGTGATAAATTTGTGTACGACCTTTTTTTCGGTGATACATGCGTGTACGACCATTTTTTCGGTGATACATTTTAGTATCACCCTTTTTCGGTGATACATTTTGTTCCGCCAAAAATTGGTGCGATGTCTCACCCTTTGAATTACAGTGGCAGAAATTCCCCGAAAGGCCCCAGCCGCTCTTGCTGCGCGCCAGGTGAAAACTATATGGGCCTGCATTGGGCCTGCAGGTCTTACGTTAGCTTGGAAAGGTGTTTCTACTCCTTTAAGAAACTCCCTTTTACTTTTAAGTACAGCATTCTAGTCGTTGGCGATTGAAAAACGAAAAGAAGAACAAAACCGGAAGGCGGGAAGGAAGAAAGTACAAGGCGAGCCCGGTTTCAAGGAGAAATATCCACAAATATCCTCAATTCCTGGGTTAAAAAGTATTTGAAACAGACGAAAGTGCATTGGAGAATATACGCCTCGGACATCTCTAAATCCAGTCCAATAGCAGGAGTCTGCAAAGTTTGTTGCCGACGCGAGTTCCAGATTTGTTCTTCTTCTACTTCTTCGATCGTGGACGACTAGAATGCTCTATTGACACGAGTCTCAAGGTCGCAGTGCCAAATTGCTTTATTTGGTTACATAACACCTCTGTCAAAATACAGTGAAGCTACGGCAGAATAACGAAGAAATTAGTAAGAATAGCATAAAAATTGACGTCTGGAACTTACATGGAAGGTGTCCGATAGCCCAGCCACACTGCAAGAGTTGTCTTTTGTGGACGTGATGTCGAACAGACCATGCAACAGTCGCCCCGACAGTTTGGGATGGTGTGCGGGACCAAAAACCAAGAAAAACTCTTGAAACTCTGCGTTTTTTGGCACTTTACACCCAATAGGGACATGAAGAAGTTGTCCTATCGTAGTACCGAGGTCAGTTTTGGAATCAGCACCAAAAAATCATCAACATAGAGCGCTTACAAAGAGTCGTAGTCAAAAATACGTCTGTATCGACGCACCCTACTGCTAACATAATTTATTAAATTCACTGAAATTCGCTCTCTAATTTTAAGGCTGTGTTGCCTGATCCTGACCTATAACCATCTTTTTCGAGCCGCAGCTGTTTAGAGGGAGTCTAAAGGAACATTTTCCACTATTGGGAAGTTTATGTTTAGACCCGCTTCCCTTTACATTTTTGCCTTGAAATTAGGCACAAAAATAACAAAATTTTGTGTTTGAGGCCACTTTTTGACCTCTAAACTCGATCGTAGGTGCTTTTTGGCGACGGATTCTGATTCCTTGATGAATTTTACGTAAGGAGCAGTGATCTCGACCTTCTGAGTCGAAAATTTAAGAAGCAGGAGGGATTCGCGCAAAAGTTGACACTTTGTTCAAAACCACTAAAAGAAATTTCAGAGAAAATTTCAAATTGCGATATCTCCTGAAGTATTCATATTTCGACCTTAAAAATTTAGGGTCATCTTACTCTAGTGGTAGGTAACATTTGACCACAAAAGGAACGAAATCGGCAGTGGTCACCTACGCGGCCTGCCAATTGGGTCTGGAATGCCCCCACTGTTAACGCTGAGTAGACCACGTTTGGTTTTTCAGTGTTGGCACTGCTGTGCGTGGCCACGACGTTCCCGGTCTTCTTAGGGTGTTCCCGGAACGGACCGGGACGCGCCGTCCGGTTCCTCGTCAAGAAGAGTGCTCCGCTCGTGCTGGCAGTGGAGGAGCGCTAGGGCCAGGCGTGAGAGGAGAGGATGTCGAAGTTAGGGATGGGCACTATATGCAAGCGCATATTTTGCATAATTTCTAAACTTATTTCAAATGGAAAAATTTTGATATGTTTGGAGTCCGGGTGCATTGCCTGACACATTTATAAATCGCATAATGGTCGCATAATTGGCCATTTACGCATAATGCGCATAATTCACGCATTTTTCTCGCATAATTCACATTTTGAACCCAAAAAGCGCATTTTGCTGTTATAAATGATTCTTGACATTATTCCTTTTGGTCGGTTATCGTGTTTTTAGAAGTTTTAAAGCAGAAATACAAGTTAAAATTTGAATTTTTCGCGTGGTGCAGGTTGTCAGTGGAGGAGGGTTGGCTGGTTGCGTTCCCACTGATCGAAGTTTTTAATATATTCACAATAAAAAATTTAAACTGTGACCATTTTGGTTTGTTTAAAAATTAACCCTTTTGATGCATTTTGCCCTCTGTTTCAATTTTTGCCCCTTTTTGCATTTATTCCAGAAAAGAAGGATTTTTTGCGCATAAAAAGCGCACTTTTGGGCCATTTTAGTCGCATAAGTCCCGCATAATACCACAAAATTTTACCGCATAATCAGGTTTTTATTTGCATTAAGTGCCCATCCCTAGTCGTAGTCCAGGCTCGAGTCCAGGCCAAACGCCATTTTGCGCGGGGCGAACCCCTCTCCTTTGTTGTGTAACACGTGATTGCAGATTACAGTAGATTTCGCGTAGCGTGAATTTTCTCCTATTGTGGTTGTTTCGGTTGTAACAGCCAAGCCTTGTGGCTTGGCGTGTACGCTTAGTGTGTATACACACTAAGTGCCTCCGGACTTCTTGTACATAACTATTGCCATATTTGTGCGTACGAAAGTTATGCACAAATTTGTAATAAGCTAAGTACAATTTCCATAAATACTTATGCACAATATGGAAATTTTGTGTATTGTGTAAGTTGTACATAGCTTGCGTATGCACAAATGTGGACATAGTTATGGTCAATAGCACTTTAACATTTAGTGTGTAGGTGTACGCTTCGCAAGAAGAGCGTAAGGTCCTCAAGCGCAGAACCACGCTTTAGTTTTCCCAGTGTATCCGCTGGCCGAGGTGTCCGCGGGGTTTTTACGACGCTCCGCTGGCCACGAGCGAGAGTGAGAAATCAATGGCCGGAGCCGTCTAACTTTCTGCGTGATTCGGACCGCCTAGCCTTGCCTGGGATAGCCAGCCAACTGATTCCGAGAGTCGTCGCTCTGTCTCTCTCGCACTCGTGGGCGCCCCGTACAGGTGCGAGAGAGACAGAGCGACGAGAATACGACTCAGTCTGGAGGGTAATTAAGCCGGCAGGGATACGTCCGCGGCCCGTCAGTCCGACGGCAGTCGGTGCGCTCGGTGACAAGTCGGTTTCTCCTGTCCTTCTCCCGCCCATCCCTGGCCGGCCGCTGCAGGGTGACTTTGCGCTGTCTTTAGACTATCTCTCTCGCACTCACGGGTTGTGTCGCGTACGCTACGCTGCAAACGGAACTGTCTACTTAGTAAGGGAGGGTGGGGTACAATGGGACACGGGGCACAATGGGACACTGTCAAATTAGCCACCTTGCGGTGTTCGTAGGATCTGCGGGTTGCGCTCGATTATAGGCCAGCAGTTGCCATGTTAGTTTCACAAAGCGGGAACTTTATTCGACTGAGCGTTCTTTCGGCAGGTCGAAGCAAAGTGCGAATGTAAGAAAAACGAGTTAAAACTAGCAAGACCGGAGAATTTTGTTTTTCCTCTAGCATTTAAAGTATTTGTCGCACGTTCGTAGCGAGTTCACCAGTGTGTTCGTTGGTCTTTTGAGGTTCAGTGAGACTTGTCTGGGCGCTCTGGCTTTTGGGGTTGAAGAGCTAGAGCGTGTCCAGTCCAGCGTGTCGTTCGGGGCACAATGGGACGTGTTAATCAAAGGGCTTTCAAGTTTTAGTTGTAGTTAATGTCTAAATGAAGCCAAGCCATACGTTAATTATGTTATTTACAAGAATTTTGGCATGAAACATTTCATTTGCGCTTTTTACTGTATTTAACGCTGCATTTTCTTCATTTGTTACCTCATACCCCGGGAAATTTTTTTTTTAAGGAAACCGGGAATTTAAAGTTCTTTTTCAAAATATTTTGGGAAAAAAATAGATAAAAACCTTGCCCAAAATTGTTTGAATGCCCCTTTCGCTTTATTTTTAGCTCCTAAGGGTGTGTCCCAATGTGCCCCAAGGCTGTCCCATTGTGCCCCACCCCGGGCAAAAGGGGACAATGACACTTTTCGGCAAAATGTCTCCACAGATCAAAAATGCCGTATAATCAATTTTATGGTCAAATAAAAGTTATAGACAAATAAACAAAGAACATTTTGAGCTATAGGGCGGCATTCTAGCTCCAACGGTCTCGGATCTAGGCCAAAAACAAAAAAAGCGTCCCATTGTACCCCACCTTCCCTTACACACTTCCAAATGCATACGCGTAACTTGGAATTACGGGGCCAAGTATGATTTTGATGCATTTGTAGGTAGGTGCCGAGTGGGCAGGTTGGCTGTTGTGTGCAGGTCGAGAGAGAGAGAGAGAGAGAGAGAGAGAGAGAGAGAGAGAGAGAGAGAGAGAGAGAGAGACTGCACGAACACCCTGCTGCAGCCCGCATGTGTCCTTGTGGCTCCGCTCGCCTTGCCAGGGAGCGGATGCGAGGAAGGGGCTGTATAAATGCCTAAGTGCCCCAGGCCGCTCCGGGCCGCGAGCCGCCGCCGGTATCTTTAGAGGCGCGCGGTGCATGTGATCGCATCTGCCTTCCTGATGTGCCCCGCCACGCCCCGCCCTGCCCCGCCACGCCCCGCCCCGCCTCGCCACGCCCCGCTTGACGCATCCCCTGCTAGAACGGGATATGAGCTCCGGTAGACGGGACGACACGGATATGAGAAATGAAGGATCCTGTTTGGCCTGCCGAGCGCGATTCAGAAGATCGGTTCGTCGCTCTGTCTCCCTCGCACCCTTGCGGAGAGCCCCACGAGTGCGAGAGAGACAGAACGAGTCTCCTGGATCGCTCGGCCGGACTGCTGGCTCGCCGGACGCGGCTGGACGCGGCGCGGAGAGAGAAGCGAGTGGCAGGGAGATTGTTACTGCGCTTGTTGCGAGCTGGCCGGGCAGTCCCGCCGTCGCGACGCGTTCAAGTGAGTTATTTCGGATGGAGCGCCAAACGCCAACCGCTGCCTGCTTGCTGCCTGCCAGCGGACTCACTCCGAACACTAGCTATGCTTTCGTCGCTCGGTACACTGCAAAGCTTGCAAAGTTTGCTTGCCACAAATTTCACACTAAATGTTTAGGTAGAATTTTGTGCGTGCTACCCACATTTTGTGCATACGTGGAATATGCATAATATCATGCGTGAAAATGCATAAATTTATGCAAATTCACGCACAATTTTATGCACGAGGGTACCATTTTTAAAATTGTCATCACCACGTAAAATTTGTACTAAACTTTTAGTGTGTTGGCAAGCCGTTTTGAGTGCCAAAACTTGGCAAGCTTTGGTCGGAAATCTTCATAAGCTTGCCGAATTTTGGCAAGCTGGGTGGTATTTTCAGGCCAAGCCTGCCAATTTTTGGCATTCAAAACGGCTTGCCAAATTTGTGGCAAGCAAACTTACCATACCACCGGCTTTGCAGTGGTGTCTGTTGTCTCTCTCGCACTCGTGGGGCGGCCCGTGTTTGGCACCAGGTGATAGTGAACAGAGACGAAAAACTCTGAAGTGCCTTCAAAAACACAGTGGATCATCGGCCTCATAGCAAGTGCCTTTCAGTCACGATGTGTGGCAAGTCTGGGCAAGGCCTTTCCTGCTGGGCAGGCACTGGCCGTTTGAACGCGATGTCCCATTCGCTATGTCATTCAACCCCACCGAGAAAAAAATATAGGTAGTCCAGCAGTTTTGTGGAAGTTAATGAAATTTTTCTTTACGGTGGCGGAGTGGCGTTGCGCGGCGCTGGAGCGAGTGTCTGCTTAGACGTGTTTATTGCCCGGTGAATCCAGGAGATTCCACGCCCAGCGTGTCTGGTACCAACACACTCGCAAAACACGCACGCAGCCAGCCTCCCTCCCCAGTTTACTCTCTCTCTCTCTCTCTCTCTCTCTCTCTCTCTCTCTCTCTCTCTCTCTCTCTCTCTCTCTCTCTCTCTCTCTCTCTCTCTCTCTCTCTCTCTCGGGTTCGGTTGGCGGCGTTTCACGGCCTGCACCGTCTAAACGGCACGCGCCGAGCGGAGCCGCCTCCATAAGCATTCGACCTTCGCTTTCGGGGTGATTTCTCGGGTCGGCTGGAGGTTGGACCGACCTTATGAATAAAGAGCGAGCAAGCACAGTGGGCCAGAAGACCGGTGGCGGCGGCCAAAACTCTAGACGAGCGATTCTCACGTTTCGGGGTAGTTTCGTTTCTTCTGACTCCTGTGCCCAAACGAGCGCAGATATCGACATGGGGTTTTTTTTTCTGATTTGGGAGGGCCATTGCCCACTAAACGCGCACATTTCGAAAAGTTCACGTTCGTTGGATTGGTCTACGTAGCGTTTGGAATACCCTAAATGTAACTTCCGTGATTGTCCAAAGAGAACATACTCGAACTTTCCGCCCCCAGTGTGGCGGTGTGGTTCGAATATGCTGCCAACTGTCGATGGGGATTCGAAGCTTGGCATGTCTCGAGCTAATTTCAACCGAAGACCAATGCGCCAGACTTCTTTCAAAGGTACTTATGCTGCAACGAAAAATGTCCACCGTGAATTCAATTTCACTACACTAATTTCGAAAAGGCAGCTCTGGACTTCTCCCCAAGCCAAACTTTTAACTTTCCATGTCACAAGCCACCAAAGTGGAGTCCCTGGGATATAATTCCATGGGTCGCGGAAATCTAAGATGCTCAACACGGTCTCAAAGCGGGCTAGAGCATTATAAAATGGCGTGTATCAACAATTACCTGTAACTTCCGTGGCACCCTTTACCCAATGTTGCAGCAGCACTAGGTGAAAAAATTTTGCGCTTAAATGTCGGGCTTACAGTATCATTTGACCCTGGAACGACTTTTAAGCCACAGCAAGCCCAAATCAGCCGTTAAAGCCGATTGTCACACTTTGTAACTTCCGTGATAACGTAATTTCCGTGATCAAAACACCCACTAAAACATATGGGAATACCTTATGGCTCATGTTATTAGGAAGGAAGTACAAGGTATTTACTATAAATACCATTGCCATAACTCTAGTATCATCCTGGACCCCAATAATCAGAAAAACTTAATTGGATATTTCTCACTTTCGGCAAATCAGAGACGCCAAAACTACCCCGAAACGTGAGAATCGCTCAGACGTGTTTTGAGTTCTAGAGTTGCTAAGGAGGACTCGGACCGAACGTGTGACCCCACCAATGAATTCCTCGTTGGAAGAGCTGTCCATTGGTGGGGTCACACGTTCGGTTCGAGTCCTGTTTAGCGACTCTGGAGCTCAAAACGCGTCTTTGGCCGCCTCCACCGGTCTTCTGGCCCACTGTGGCAAGGCCTTTCTCCGCCTCCACGCCGCGCGTCGCGTCTGGGCTGCTTGACCGCAAGGCGTGCGCCGCCCCTCGCTGCGCGTTCCGCGGTCCAGAACGAACGATTTGCTGTAAAAAAAAAAAGCAATAACAGCAACAAGATTGGCGCGCTTTGGATCGCTCCATCGCCCCGAAATGGCTTCATCAGACAGTCTGAGGACCTTGGCTGACCGAGCACACTCACTTTTGTTTTTGTTGTTTACCTGGCAAGGAATAACTACGCGATATCGACGGGGTCTGCGGTAATGTCCGATTTTATTGAAAAATCCCAGGGGGGCAACCACTTGTGAAATCCTGTGTCCACTTCAGTGCCTTGTAATCCGAAATATACTCCTTAAATTCTCATTAAAGGCAAATTATTCGGTTACACTGCTAAGCCGGTGGTAAGTTTGCTTGCCACAATTTTGGCAAGCCGTTTTGAATGCCAAAATTTGGCAAGCTTTGGTCGGGAATCTTCATAAGCTTGCCAAATTTTGGCAAGCTGGGTGATATTTCTGGGCCAAGCTTGCCAACTTTTGGCATTCAAAACGGCTTGCCAAATTTTTGGCAAGCAAACTTACCACCGGCTTTGCAGTGTAATTTGACCGTAAAATCTCACGGTGAAATCTTTGTTGTTCGGCGTGAATGTCCAATAATTTGCGCCAAAACCTCTGCTTTTCGTCGTCCAACATGGATGGCGTCTTGGGGCTTGATGTTGTTCCTCCACTAGGGGCGTCCCGTATGGGTGCGAGAGAGACAGAGCGACGAAAACGACTTTCGGAATCAGTCTGCTGTTGTTTTTACCGCCGCCGTTTGGCCGTTGGCGTGCTGGCGCTGCTGGCGCCGCGATTCCTTGTTTGCAAAGCGCCAGTGCACCATAGCGGGCATCTCGCGCCCCGCGGCCCGTAACTGGCGTCCATCATAGCGCCGCCCGAGTCCGCCCCGCCCCGCCCCGCGCGGCGGCGCCTCTGATTTAGCCGCCCCGCCCCATCCCGCAGTGCCCACGGGCCATCCTCCTTGCCCCGCTGCCTCGCGCCTCGCGCTGCCCAAGTCAAGCAAGCCCCGCCGGCCACTCCGCCGGTCAAGTCACTTTCACTGGCAGTTTGCTTTTTGTTTTGATTCCGTTCGGAGCGCCGCCGCTTGCCGCTTTTAATAATCCATGCAAATGGGCGGCGTGTGCGCAACGCGGCGCAACGCGGCGCAACGCGGCGCAACGCCTTGCCGCGCATTGTTCTCGCGGCGTTTAAAAAAAAAGAGGGGGCGCTGCGATGAAAGCCCCGTGGGGAATCGAACCCGGCGCCTCCGCACACTAAATGTTATGTACAATTTTGTACGAGACATCATAGTTTTTTGTGCACACGAAATTTTCGTACAATTTTCGTACGAAAAACTGCACATTTTTCGTCATTTTTGTACAAAATTGTACAAAATTTTGTACAAATTTGTATGAAAAGTTCGTGTGCACAAAAAACTGTGATGTCTCGTACAAAATTTGTACAAAAATATTTAGGGTGCGCCTAGCCTCCTCCTCCTTCAACTTCGCTGTCCGACGCACTGTAAAAACTTGTCACTTTATGACGAAATCGTGGATGCGACCTTTTCGTCACTTGCAAAATGATGTCAGTGGCATCACAAAGTGATGACATTTTCATCAAAGCTCCTACTTATTGCATGGACGTGACAAGTATGTCAACAAATGTTTTGATGACATTCTTGTAAAGAAAATTAGCCTTGAAATTGTCTTCAACTGACAGCAAAAATTTTCACAGTGCGCTCGGCGCCGTGCTTACACACTTTGAAAAGTGTACTAACTAGCCGCAGAGCCACTCGCTATGGGGTGTTGAAACTCATGCACCCACCCTTTGGTTACACCACAAAATCGAGTGTTCTGTTCTGCGCGAGGGGTGAATCATTAGTGTACTCATGTGTACAAATTTGCCCGTACTCAGTGTACTCACAAGTTTAATAAGGGTGAAATTCTGTACTTTTTCGCTTGATTTGGCGTTGAGTGTCCTTTAAAACGCTAAATAAAACCTTTAAACGTTTACAAATGCGAAATTTATGAGCAAAGTATAGGTGTACTCACCCGTACTCGTGTACTCATGTGTACACCAGAACGCTGAGTCATTCACCCCTCGGTTCTGCGTCATGAGGTGCGCTTGTTCATTTTACACTCTGCCTGAAGTGTGCTTGTTCAAGTTACACTCTGCCTAGTGTGCTTGTTGAAGTACACTCTGCCGGAAGTGTGCTTGATCAAGTTACTTTCTTCCTGGTGTGCTCGTTCAAGTTACACTCTGCCTGAAGAGTGTCTGGTTCAAGCACACTCTGCTTTAAGTGTGCTTGTTTGAGTACACTCTTCCTGAAGTGTGCTCCGACAAACACAAATAGCAGTAATAGCAAGCCATCCCCCCTGTTGTGGGAATGTCTCGGTCTGTATTCGAACCGGAAGAGAGATTCGATTCGATTGGAAGAAACTGTTCGACGTGAGATTCAATTCGATTCGAGATTGGAAACTGCCACTTCGCACACCACCGTCGCAAAGAGAGCCCTCCGGGTGCACTGTAAGCTAATGCGGCTTGCGCGTCTATTTCCCTTGCCTGCGCGTCTCGCTCTCACTTGGAGACTCCGCACCGCCGCGTCGGACGCCAGTGGCGGATCCAGGGCCGCCTGCAGACTGATTCCGAGAGTCGTTTTCGTCGCTCTGTCTCTCTCGCACCCATGGGGTATCGGTGCGAGAGATACAGCGCGACGAAAACGACTCTCGGAATCAGTCTGCTGAGGTTGGAAGGGGCCAAAGTATCACGACGTTTCGCTTACTTACAGTGAGGCAAAGTATTGATTTTACATACCTATGTCAGGTGGCTGTGTGTGGGGATCAAAGGAAGGCAATTGTCCAACTCCTCGTCCTCCTCGTCCTCCTCGTCCTCCTCGTTCTCCTCCTCCTCGTCCTCCTCCTCGTCCTCCTCGTCCTCCTCGTCCTCCTCGTCCTCCTCGTCCTCCTCGTCCTCCTCCTCGTCCTCCTCGTCCTCCTCGTTCTCCTCCTCCTCGTCCTCCTCCTCGTCCTCCTCGTCCTCCTCGTCCTCCTCCTCGTCCTCCTCGTCCTCCTCCTCCTCGTCCTCCTCCTCGTCCTTCCCCTCGTTCTCCCTCCCCTTTTCTGGACCCGCCCTTGCCGGACGTCGCGGTGCGTCTCGCGGCAATGCGAGGCGCGGCGCGTCAGACTGCAGGCTGATTCCGAAGGCTCTCCGTCGCTCTGTCCCTCTCGCACTCATGGGGCGTGCCGTGCTGGTACGAGAGAGACAGAGCGATGAATGGTTTCGGAATCGTTCCGGAAGCGTCCCGCGGAAGTGCGCGCTTCTCGGCGTCCGACGCAAAGCCGGCAGACTGATTCCGAGAGTCGTTTTCGTCGCGCTGTCTCCCTCGCACTCATGGGGCGCGCGCTCCAGGTGCGAGGAAGGCAGCAACGAAAACGACTCTCGCGGAATCAGTCTGCAGAGGCAAAGCGACGCGAAGCAGCGCGAAGCCCTGCCAGTCGTTTTTGCTTTCACTCGGACGCCGCCGCCTGGAGGCCAAGAAGGACGCGAACGACGTGCGGGGAGGACGGCGACGGGGCCGCGGCGCGGCGGCGACGCCGAGGGCCTCTGTCGTGGCGATTGTGTCATCGGCAGTCTGGGTTTGTTTTAGTGCAGGGACGGAACTGCGAGTCCAAAGTGGGTGACTCTTCAGTTGGAGTAGCCGGCGACTTTGCGCTGCAAAGTGCAGTGCCATGCCGCCATGCCGCGCTCCGCCCGGTGTGTGCTTGCTTGTCATGGCGTGTGCCGTGATCCTTCTCCGCCCTCCACAGCCAAAAATGGCATGCGATCGATCGCTGTAGTCCAGCCTCTCAGGTCACGGTAGAGCGCCTGCGAACGCGAGGGCGGGCCGCCCCGCAACACAGGCGTGTTCGGCGGGCTAGCCTACCCTCGGCTTCGCAGGCGGCAGCCAGCCGGCCTGCTGAAGGTCTTCATTTTACGTTTTGCGCTCGTCCCTTGCGCGTGCGGGGTGGGGCGTTCGCCACCCACCTGCCTGCCTGCCTGCCTGCCTGCCTGCCTGCCTGCCTGCCTGCCTGCCTGCCTGCCTGCCTGCCTGCCTGCCTGCCTGCCTGCCTGCCTGCCTGCCTGCCTGCCTGCCTGCCTGCCTGCCTGCCTGCCTGCAGAGTGATTCCGGGCAGTGCGCGGAGGCCCGGGAAGGCCTACCTAGGGGCCTACCGCCTACCGGCTGTCTCTCTCCCACTCATGGGGAGGTATCGGCCTGTCTCTCTCGTACAGGGAGGCGGCAGGCCTTCCCGCAGTGCGTGGAATCACTCTGCTGCCTGCCTGCCTGCCTGCCGGCCTGCCTGCCTGCCGGCCTGATGGCCAGGTGGACTGCATCGGTGCGACGTGCAGCTTGGTGGCGCAGTCAGGGCGACGTCAGCGGGGCTCGGCGGCGCGCGAAGCTGCGAATCGTGTGTCGGGGCAGAGAAAGTCCGCGCCAAGCCATCCTCCCCTTCGGCCTGCCCCCGCCCCGCCCCCGCCCCGCCCCGCCCCGCCCCGCCCCGCCCCGCCCCGCCCCGCCCCGCCCCGCCCGCCCGCCCCGCCCCGCCCCCGCCCCACCCGCCCCGCCACCTTGATGTTATTCAGACGAAACAATCCCTTGGCCGCCGGCTGCAGCGCGCGGCTTTAGAGGGCAGACTTGCAGTCATCAAAGTGTGGATGGCGTGCCTGGGAAACGCTTTGTCGGCCGGTTGGCGCGCGCGCGTGTGTGTGTGTGTGTGTGTGTGTGTGTGTGTGTGTGTGTGTGTGTGTGTGTGGTGTGTGTGTGTGTAGGTGTGTGTGTGTGTGTAGGTGTGTGTGTGTGTAGGTGTGTGTGTGTGTGTGTAGGTGTGTGTGTGTGTGTGTGTGTGTGTGTGTGTGTGTGTAGGTGTGTGTGTGTGTAGGTGTGTGTGTGTGTAGGTGTGTGTGTGTGTAGGTGTGTGTGTGTGTAGGTGTGTGTGTGTGTAGGTGTGTGTGTGTGTGTGTGTGTAGGTGTGTATGTGTGTGCAGGTGTGCGTAGGTGTAGGTGTGCGTAGGTGTGAGTGTGTGTGTAGGTGTGTGTGTGTGTGTGTGTGTGCGCGCGCGCGTGCGTTTGTGTGTGCGAACGCACTGCCCTTTCTTGTGATGATAGGGTCAGTGTGGGAAGTGAGCAGGAGAAAAATGGTCCGACACGAAAGAAAACGACCCTTCTTCTCAGGGGATTTGCCCCCCCCCCTTTTCCACGCCGTCGTCGTGCTGCTTGCACTTGTCCGTCGTGTGCTGAAGGCCTGGAGGGGCGCGGGGCGCGCTGACGACGCGCGGACGGCGCCCTGCAGCCTGACTCCGAAGGAACGTTTCGTCGCTCTGTCTCTCTCGCACTCATGGGGCGTCCCGCAGCGTCCCGCAGTGGTGCGAGAGAGACAGAGCGACGGAACGACCCTTCGGAATGAGGCGGGCTGCTGCAGGCGGTGCCTGGCAGCGCCGTGCGGTGACCTCGGAGCCGAGTGCACAGTGCACCAGACAGTGCACCGGGCCGCGCACGTTTCTTTTCTCGCGCGTTTTCGTCTGCGAAATGGTTTTGCCGCGTGGCGTGGCGCGGCGTGGTGGTGTGCGCACACTGTCTGGCCGCCTCGGCGTGTGGATGACATGTGTGCCGTATAGAAAGCCGCCTGGCGGCCCAGCGCCGGGCTGAGCCGGGCCCGATACCGCAGGTCCAGGTACCCGCTGGACGCCGTGACGTCACCGCCGCGCAACGCCACGCCGCGAGCAGTGGGCCAGCAGACCGGCGCCGCCGGCCCAAACTCTAGACGCGTTTTGAGCTCCAGAGTGGCTAAACAGGACTCGAACCGAGCGTGTGACCCCACCAATGGATTCGTCGTTCGGAGAGCAGTCCATTGGTGGGGTCACACGCTCGGTTCGAGTCCTGTTTAGTGACTCTGGAGCTCAAAACGCGTCCGGGATTTTGACCGCCTCCACCGGTCTTCTGGTCCACTGTACCGCGCGGCCCTTGACGGCGCGCCACGCCTACTCTCGTTGCACCGCGGACTGCCGAGCGATTCTGAAGATCCGTTTGTCGCTCTGTCTCTCTCGCTCCCTGACTGAGAGCCCCGTAAGTGCGACAGAGACAGAGCGACGAAACGACTCCTCTGAATCGCTCGGCTGTAGAAGAAACTGAGCCGTCGCTACTCCGCGCATGTGAGGCTCGCTTACACTGTATGCGCTCTCAAGTCGAGGTAGCCTCCTCAGTTCTTGGCGCGTTGGGGCAGAAGCGCGCACTGAAAAGCCAAGGCGCACGTGCTTTCTGCCTACGTTGAGTTTGGTTGCCTCTCCAGTGACGTTCCGTTTTGAATGTCAAACATTTGGCCGTCTCGCCCCACACGCCAAAATTTGGGCCAAAAAATGTCAAAATTTGGCACCCTCATGGCGGCCTGAAACGCCAAATTTTGGAGACAACGGAGCGCCACTGGAGCGGCAAGCAAAGTTGCCAATCGATTTGCGGTGTCCCCTGATGACCGATTACCAATGTTGTAATAGTGCTAACCGAATTTGTTTGTTGTTGCAGCCCGTGGGTTCCGGCGCGGGCGGCGCGAGCATCGGCAGCCCCGGCCGGCCCAAGTTCGTGGCGGTGACGGCCCTGGAGGACGTGCAGGCGGTGCGCTGCGCCGAGTTCCACCCGCACGGCAAGGTGTACGCCGTGGGCTCCAACTCCAAGACCCTGCGCATCTGCGCCTACCCCAAACTCAGCGACTTGCGGTGAGTGCTGTTTGCCTCCGTTTCTCTGCAAACCGTGCACAGTGGCAGTGGCGGATCTAGAATCGCCCTAAAGGGGGAGGGGAGGTAGCAATTTTTGCCTACTTACAGGGGCAAAGTTCTGATTTTTGCCTACTTACAGGGGCAAAGTTTTGATTTTTGCCTACTTCCAGGGGCAAAGTTCTGATTTTTGCCTACTTACAGGGGCAAAGTTCTGATTTTTGCCTACTTACAGGGGCAAAGTTTTGATTTTTGCCTACTTTTCAGGCGGCTATCTAGTGGTCAAGGGGGGATTAACCTTTTGCCCCCCCCTTTTTTTTGCCCCCGGATCCGCGCTTGCACAGTGGGCCAGAAGACCGGTGGAGCGCGGCCTGAACTCTCGACGCGTTTTGAGCTCGATAGTCGATGAGTAGGACTCGAACCGATCGTGTGACCCCGCCGATGGATTGCTTTCTGAACTTAGGAGTCCATTATGGTGGGGTCACACGTTCGGTTCGAATCCCAGAGTTTTGGCCGACTCCACCGGTCTTCGGGCCTACTGCACAGTGTGCTTGGCGCACTCCACCTGGAGCGTGCCCGCATGCACACTTCAACGAGCTGTGTGCTTGGATGCAGACTGTTCCTAAGCGTGCGCCTTGCAGCAGCATGCAGTCACACTGTTGGGGACCAGTGTACATCCAAGCTCACTACTCGTTGAAGTGTGCATGCGGGCACGCTCCAGGTGGAGTGTGCCATGCTTACTGTTCAGTTTGTAGAGATTGAATGACCCTTTTACTCTAGTACTTGTACTTTTCCCTCTTGTTTAAGTGTTCTATTAATAGTTGTTCTAATCGATTTGTTCATTTTAGGGAGGACCATGTCACATACCAACCAACTGTGCTGTTCAAGCGAACAAGGCATCACAAGGGATCCATCTACTGTATGGCTTGGTCTCCGGTTGGTGACTTGATGGCCACTGGTTCAAACGACAAGACGGTGAAACTAATGCGCTTTAATGCAGACACCTCCAACTTAGAAGGTAAATATGAAAATTATTTGCAGTTTCTATTATGTTATCTATTTTATAGGTTGCTTAACTAATTGCTACCCATTTTCTTATTTTGCAGGACAAGAAATAGAGTTGACCATGCATGATGGCACAGTTCGCGACGTGTGCTTCCTTGAAGATACCAGTAATAAGTCAAGCTTGCTGATCAGTGGTGGTGCCGGCGACTGTAAAATTTATGTCACTGACTGTGCAACTGGCCAACCTTACCAAGCTCTTAGTGGGCACTCAGGTATGTTTTACGATTTGTGAATGTTTTACCTTCTTTTGGCACTTTATTTGTTTATTAAGAAATCTCATTCTATTTTTATATGTGTTGCAGGGCATATACTCTCTCTTTACAATTGGGGCGGTGCCATGTTTGTCAGTGGATCACAGGATAAAACTGTCCGGTTTTGGGATTTGCGCACCAGAGGCTGCGTAGACATGGTTGCACCACAGACACAGCCTGGAAGCAGGGTACGTTATTATTTTCCAGTTTATTATTAGTCCCAATTTGGGTGTTGGCATTCTATTGTTTTGGTTGTTTTCTTTTTGTTTTTCTAATTTTTTGTTTTAATTTTTTTCTAGGTGGGATCCCCAGTTGCTGCTATTTGTATGGATCCGTCTGGCCGCCTCCTTGTGTCTGGCCATGAAGATGCATCCTGCGTTCTCTATGATGTGAGAGGAGGACGAACTGTGCAATGCTTCAAGCCTCATGCATCAGACATCCGGTCAATTCGGTTCTCTCCAAGTGCTTACTACTTACTTACAGCTGGATACGACAATAAACTTGTGCTCACTGACCTTCAAGGTGTGTATAATATCATTTATAATATTGGTAGCCAATCAAATGCGTTGTTGTAAAGATCAACTGAGTCCTAATCTTTTTTATTGTGCAGGTGACTTGACTATGCCCCTTCCAAGTGTGGTCGTCGCACAACACGCCGATAAGGTCATCTCAGGGCGATGGCACCCAACAGAGTTCTCCTTCCTCAGCACCAGTGCTGACAAAACTGCCACGCTTTGGGCCTTGCCACCAGTTTAGCATTCCTCTCTTCATTTCTCTTTCTGTTAAAGCTATGGAGTTACACTTAACAAAGTTTGTATATATCATAATTTATAAATTTGTTTAAGTATAACTGTGACTTTTTTGAAATGTGCAATGTACCTTCCCATTACATTCCATTAGGTGAGCAGGCTTTATATTTCCCTGTTGCATTGCCTTTACTTTGATCTTCTAGTTATCTCTAGTTTTGTAACTGTAATTTGTTGCAATTAAAATTAAAGAAAGCGATGATTTCTTTTTCTCATTTGGCCATAAGATATTTGCAAAGATTAAACAGTATTTCAGTTTTGAAGTACTAGGCTGTGATGTGGCCGTAGCTGTAGCTTTTATGTAGTCCCGCAATGCCTCAATATTTTTATTTTTTTTGTAGTTGAGTTAATTCATGGTGAGTAATCTATTCATTTGATTTCCAAAGTTATTCCTTTTGTTGGATCACTTGGATGAATGATATATTTTTATGCCTTGTGCTATAATTGTTCCCTGTCTGTTGTATGTATGTTCGACCTCTTTTTCTTTCTAAGTAGCTCCTACTTTTTTAATAAAGTATAAAAGTACTTGAGAAATAGTGAGAAGCGACCAATGATAATAGGACGACCTATGAATGTTGTACAATTGTAGCCTTAATAACCACTAGCCAATGGCAGCATATACTCCTCATCCATTAAAAGTACTACTGAGTAGAAATTTGTAACTTCTTTGCTCTTGAGAACTAAAATAAAAAAGGAGTGAATAACAACTTGTAACATTGCATTGTACTTGCGTATGAAACCAACTTGAGGGAGAGTACTAAATGCTGTGCAACTGTTGTCAGAATTACCTGAAATCTGTTTCTAATCATGATAATGGATTACTAAACTAATCATTAATCGTACCAAATACAAGTAAGGCCACACGAGAATGGCAACACCCTCATTACTTGATTTAAGTTGTGTTGTAAATTGTTCAGATTGTATAGTGTTATTTTGTTATGCAAGAGAGTAACATTTTTAATCTATGTACAGTTAAACAGAATGGGATTGCCGACTGACTGACACAGATACAGGGATTAAAGGATTCTGCAGCTTTTCTATTATCTTTTCTTCTTACTAGGACTTGGAGCTCTCTATTTAAATATTTTGACTGCTATGTAAATACCATGTAAAAAGAACTATTACCTTAAGTTTAGGCACTCTGGTGATGGGCCCTGGGCTCCTCGCCGAGTAAATGTTTGTAGCGTCTTAAAAACTTGTTATTTTCTTGTGCATGTGAATAGCTTCTTGTTACTCTGCACAGAAAATTCGTAGTCAATGTTATTTATGCTGTAGGTTTTCCAGTTAATTACAAAAGTTGAAGCCCAAAGTTGAATCTTTTATTGTTCAATGTTTGCCTCTGTTTTCTTTTATATCAAGTGCAATAACCTTGATAAACGTTTTTTGTCCCTGTTGATGTATATATTGTACAATTATTAATATTTTTGAGATTCTATGCCATGTTTTGATAGTGATTAATGTATGGAATTATATAGCACTGCATTAAGTAAGAGTGAATTTGTGTTATCCGTGCAAATTCCTTTGCTTTGCTTTTTATTGCTACCACAAGTATCCATTTTTGATTTGCAATGTTCACCCTTTTTTAAATGCAAAAGAAAAGACAACATTTTGTGTACCCGTTAAGATGGCTTGGAATCAAATAATGATAATAATAATAAAACTTAAACTTTCATGACCAATGTAATGTTGTTACTGTATCTCCTCCTTTCCTCTTTAATTCCCATCAAGATCAACCATACAAGAAAGTAGATGATTTGAAACACATTTATTTATGCCCCAAGGGGTCAGTATCAGACACACAGAAGTGTTAAAGGTCGAGCATGCTTGGAACTTGTGCCGTACTGGTATCCATAGATCCATGAAAAAGAATATCCAAATGGCTCAATCCACTCCATTATAATTTTTTTAAGTTGGCATTTATCTGTTGAAAATTAGGATCAGGGATAAGTATTACTGACTAGTACAGAATCTTGCCCAGAAACAAAATTGTTTTCAATCTGTCATTCCCTGATGGCCATCATGGCTTCTTGCTAGAATTCATACACTTTTAATATTCACTCCAAAGGACATATTAATTTATGAAATAATTGCAATAGACCTTGACAAAATTATTCGATCCAAATGAAACAAAATTTCGGAATCACCAGCGGTATCACTTTTTATTGCCTTAGAGTCCACTGTAGGACTAGGACTCTAGGTGCTTGAAGCGGAACGCCAAATTTCTCATACTGCCACTTCGCTGCAGTCTGCTGCTTTCCTTTTAACTCGGGCTTTAACTTGTTAATAGCTTCATTCTACGTGGATTTTGCGATCAATTTCTCTAGTCTTCAAGTGAAACCCATCTTTAAAGCCATCATCTCACTGCTTTTCTGAGTTGTGACCATCTCCGACCAGCTGTTGGCTCGCTGTTGTCCTGTCAAAACTCCAAAACATTCCAGGCATCAGCTGATTGACCGGATCGGGGAGCAGCGACCCGACAGCCGACAGCACCACCAAGCACCACACCGGATGCCTGAGTGCGTACACACCAGGGCGGAGTGTACTCAGTTTCCTTCCAAACAAATCCCCGAGGCATTTCCTTATTTTGAGTTATGGGACGTGCAGGACATCTCTACAGTTGGCCCTTAGCAGTTAGAGGTTAATACGAGGCTGCGCGCTCGGCTCCTGGCGTTTGGCGACGGCAAAATGAGTTGCCGACAAACCCTCTTTGTCTTGATGGATATGGAGGCCTTCCCAGCCGGTGGTCAGGAGGCACCATGAAAAGGGATTACGCGAGAAAGTTGGGCCTTCTGTGAGGTAAGGGCTTTAACCACCCGCCCCGGCGTTTTTCCTTTCTTTTTATGCTCTGTTCTCTTTGGAAGCTTCTGGCAGGTTGATGGAATTCATTCATAATTGCTGCCTGATGCTGTGTATCCTGAGTGATGGAAATCTGGGATGTAAATGTATCGTACTAAATTCATTTAATTTTATTCCAGGTTTTGGTTTGTTCCTGTTTACGCAGATGGAATCTGGACTGGCACTAATTGCTTCCCTGGAGTGATTCCTTCATACATCCAGGAAAAAATATCATGCCTCCACTAGTGCCTGTGCAATCTCTTTACAAAACATGTCTATTGATGATATTTAACCATCTGCGTTGCCTAGTTCGTCAAAATCCTGATTCTGTGGAGTCGCTCCGGGCATTTTTGCAATCTTCATTTCATCGTGGTATCAGACAAAATCTTATAGACATTGCCACAAAACATTGCAGGTATTAACATTTTTTGTCTTTTTGAAAAGAACAATAGAAGAATAAACCTGTTGGACTGTAATATTATAACATGTCCATTTCTTTAAGTTCCAGCGATGTATTCATTCTTCTGGACCTCTTACGAGTGTTGTTAGATAAATCTATAAAGCGCTTGGATTTGTCTGCTGGAGATGAGAATACTGTGCTCAGAGCTGATCAGTGTGCACGTCTATTTGAATATTTTGATGAATATGACACAGTTGGTCTGCAGGAGCTTCTTGTGAAGGTAAGAGAAGTGTTTCATTTTTCTCTGAATATAATCCATAGCCTGCATTTTGGGTGAAGCTCAAATTTGGAGAGATGAGACAATAAGTTCTTTGAAATAATTTCTTGTCTCACATCCACAGGTTCCACTGCCAAATTCTTACAGGGGAGGCATTGAGAGTCTGTCTCCTGGGAATTTTGCCCTTCATAGGGTATTGCGGCGGGGTTTGGCTTCTTCTCTCCATACCCTCGTCCTCCACTCTGTGTGTGACAATGAAACACTGCATCTACTTGGTCAGTATGCTGTTCATTTAACACACTTGGATGTGAGCAGCTCTTGGCTTGTGGATGATAGGGGCTTGCAACAGTTACTACTTCAGGTCAATTATCTTTCTTAACTCTTTCTTAATATTTTTTAAAAAAATTAATTCTTAACTTGAAAATTTGGCATTGAAATCTGACTGTCCTTTTCAGAATCCTGATGTATGCTATTTCGAATCTGATGCATTGGATACAGTTGAAACTATATTTACTTCAATGTGGTCAATTTCCCATGCGTTTGGTGACCCTCATGCTGGTGTGAATCTCTGCTGTTCCACTCTGCAAGAAGTCCGAATTCAGGACACAAACACTTCTGAAATAGGGGTGGCTTTACTCTTGCTCTTTGTTCCGAATTTGCGCTCACTGGGTGGATTCATCTACTACAGGTAAGGTTTCATCAAAGTTCTATTGAAGTTCAATTGAAGGCTGAGTTATTCTATTCCAAACATTTATTATTATTACAGGAGTGTTGGTGAAGCCATTATTTCTCTATTGCGTCAGTCTCAGAATACTCTCCGGCTTGCTTTGACGGAATTATGGGATACTCACATGCCCTCCTTGAAAGCCTCTGTTTTGAGTCCAGCCCTCCCCAATCTGTCAAGCTTGTATACTCGAGCAACATGGCTACCCACATTGAACATCTTCCCTCATCTTTCTTCTCTTACTATTGATTTTGACTTCATTGATTTTTCTCATTCTCTGGAAAGATTTCTCAGAGTAATTCCTCAGATGCTCCGGAAACTTGTGCTGGTTGATCAGGTAATGCAGGTTTTCAATGTGAGCTTCAACCAATCTGGAGAGTCCCTCTGATCAACTTTAATTTTTTGAAACAAGGTGCATGCTGTTGACTTGGCAATAATTGGAGAGCTGTGTCCAGGACTCGAGGAGTTGAGTGCCAAACTTAATGGTACTTGGTGCTCAGGAAGCAGACAAAAGGCCTTCAAATTGTTGCCTTCCCTCCATACCTGCCGTGTGCGAATTTCAAATCAAGACACTTTTCGCTCGCTACTTGTGCATACTCAAAAGCTTCGGGTATTGGAGGTAATTTTTTAAAATTTTCCACAAGATTAGTTTGAGATTCTCATTAACATTATCGGTATAGTATTTCTCAGTGTGTGTGCTAAATTTGAACTTTTCTCATTCTTTCAGGTCATAATGGAAAGCAAACCACTGGATGAAGAAAAACTGGATGATGCATTGATATCATCAGCTCTTAATGAGCGAATAATGCCACCACAGTTAACTCGTTTGAATATTACTGTATCCAACTCCACAATGGTACAATGGTGCAATCTATCATTTGTCAGTGTTCACATTCTTGCTCAAGCTTGTCCTCAGCTCAGGCTCCTAGGAGACCTTAATTTATGGAGAATCCCTAAACGGCAACTAATGGAGTTAATGCATGAAATAATGGCGAAAAATTGGGATTTGCAGCTTATCTGTCGTGGCGAGCTGTATCCCTCAACATCATGGAGAAAGTTGAATTACATTTAAACAGTGAGAGCTGCACATATACATGCTGCTGGCTTTTACTTGCTAAGTAAATCAAGTAATGAATAATTAATGAATGCATGTTATGTGTTCTAAGTTTGACTGATTAGTAGGACCATTATCTCTTAGGGTTTTTTTTTCTATGTTTAATGTTTTCCAATATTAGCATTTTTGCTAAGACTGGTTGCCCTTTCAGAAAGCTATTTGAAAACCCGCTCAAATTGGTATAAAAAAATCATATTGATAATGTTGACCTTGTACTTCTGGCATTTTGTTATACGTACTACAAAGTGGTTGAATACAATAGGGTTAGTAATAAAACTCTATGTCACTGGTTTTCTTTGACCTCTGAAACTAGTGCTTTTCTATTTTTGTGGTGTCCCCATTTATAGCAATATTGGTCTGTGATAAATATTTGTTAAGGTAAAATTGTGTGTTCATATATGATAAGGCTGAATTTATCTGGGCCTGGCTGTCAAATCAAAATATTCAGGGATAGAAGCCTCGTAAGAAATTCAATTATTGTATTGATTATGAAGTGTGTTAGCTTTAAGTTTTCCACTGAGCTGTATCATGCATCTAATGTGTTTGTGGTTTATTTCTTGGTAGATAAAGAAATTGCTGTTGTAAGATAGTGTTTTATGTACAGGGTGTAAAAATATTGTTTGGCTAAGCTCCAAAATTCCTGGTTGGTCACATATTATGGTGGTATGATATCATTTGATATATGCTTTCAGGAAAATAAGGTTTGACAATATTTTTTCACAAATTGCTTTTTGGTATTAGAGTTGTCTTCAATTAAATAGTTACTTGAAAGTGATCTCGGACATGGCATAAGCTTTGACATGACCCATTACATGTAAGCACTTCGGAATATAAGCCTAGTTCCTTTACATTTTAATAATATGAACTTACTCTGTATAGTGCTACATTGAATGATTTATTGTGCTTTTCTATTAATTTTTCAGTACAAAAGTTTCCACTCTAGAAAACAAGACTCAATAGCATTAAGACATACCATCTTATATTTAATTTTTTTCTTTCCTATGATTTGTTTAATTTCCTTCCTTTTGTAAGATTTTCTACTTATAAAC
This sequence comes from Thrips palmi, assembly GCF_012932325.1. Classification (NCBI taxonomy): domain Eukaryota; kingdom Metazoa; phylum Arthropoda; class Insecta; order Thysanoptera; family Thripidae; genus Thrips; species Thrips palmi. Next base: position 3,606,267 of record NW_023144623.1, read on the forward strand.
ATTTTCTATAGGAAAGTGATGATGTATTGGTTCTCAGCTTTGACTCAAAGCTATTTTTACTGAGAATTTTATGTATTTTCAATGTAGCAGAGAAATGTCCTCTGATTGAATGTTTAGTAGCAAATAAAACCCAAGTAAACTAATGCAGGGGCTTTCTTTAATCTTTATTCCCATGCCTTTGAATTTTTTTGGTGGAAAAAATGTACTACTTTAGGGAATTTAATTTGTGGGTGGCTTTTAGAAGTGCACTAAATATGCACCTCAGCCTGGTTAAAATCCTGGATCTAAGACCACGGCCTTTGGAGCGTTTACCAAAAGGTGTGCTGCCAATCAAAATTTTTCAACAAGGGCCTGCAAGAGGGCATTCGCAAGCTATCCAAAACCAGTAATTTTAAACGTCTGCAGATGCTATTTTCGGGCTCCAGTGAAGCACCCAGAATGAAGAACACAAAAGGGGTGGGTCTCCATGCTCGCTCAGAACATGAGACACGACTCTCAGATTACTATAGAAGTTCCATTATGATAAAGGGCAGGCCTCCTAGGTGAACCAGCAGATTCGAACCGTCTGGCGGACTGCTCTAAAATGTGCCCACACAACCCAGCAAGTGAGGCTGCTATTTGAACCTCCCGCCGCCACACCAACCCACCCCTTCTACCTCCCCCCCCCTCCCTTCTTCGCCCCTTCCCTCCCACCCGGCACCGGCGGCCAATCAGGAGGGCGATTGTGCGATTAGTCGGTTGGTGGTGCGAGGACTGCGAGGTGCGAATAGACTTGCTTGTGGTTGTTGTGGTTGAGGGAGAACAGGAGGACTTGTAAACTGGATTTATTTTGCCGTATGTTTTAGTTTATTCGCTAAACTGTGTTAGTGAGGTCCAGGAGTGTTCCCCAAACGACTGCCCTTCTTTCCTCGCGCTCCAGACGGGACTTCTGCGACGAAGCGTTTCACTGGACGCCTTTGTTTACATGTAACGTCTCGATGTACAAGGTTAGTTTCTTTTATGCTATTTTCTATTTGCCTCGATCGCTTTTCTGTAACACTGCGGTTTAATTTTCTTCTTGTTCCCATTGTTTCAGACGTGAGCTGTTGTTTGCCAGAGCTGCAGTTGCCAACGCATTGGAGGACACTGACAGGATGTGTTCAAAGAGCTGAACCATCTCGCTTCCTCCTGATGAAGTCGCCAACCCCAATGCCAGTTTCGCCCTCGTCCTCCTCCGCTGCAGTCAATATGCAGGCCATGGGCACCCGGAGGTCCTCTACACAGAGCATTAACGTTGTCATCGAGAAGCTGAAGAGGGAGCCGAATAATGAAATCCTCTCTGACCCTGATAATCCTGACAGTGACAGCGACTGTGACGTTGCTCCTCCTGTGTCACCCTTATCTAGTCCCACAAACGTCAGCAAGGATATTTTGACACAGGATGAAAAATCCACTGAATTTTTGCGTCTCTGTGCTCTAGCAGAGAGTCTAGTTTCACAATGTGGGTCCAGGCAGTTCCTTCAACGGTGCAAGATTATGGAAGATATAATAAGTAATTGGCAGAAGAATGTAGAAGTTGTAGTTGTCCCTCACTCTAAAGGTGACCAAAATTTGCATCATGTATTTCTTGGCATGTTTGTATTGTTTTCTTACTCTCAGTCTTTATTTTCAGATGGAGAATGTGTTTCTACTGACATCAACAAAGATGTTCTCTCTATTTGCCTTGATGGTAACATCTATGTGGTAGCAGTTGATTCATATCTTTAAATGCCAATTCTAATACTTATTTTCCTTTTGCATTTTCCCAGGTCCTCTTGTCCAGGAAGGTTCCAAACAAGATGCCAATAATGACTCTGATAATCAAAAGAACTCCATTGATTTAACAACAAGTGATGATGATTTGTATTTGCCATGTAAGTTGAATATCTTAAATTTTCTTGTATCAGGGTTTGATCTTGCTGGAGATCAACTGATATTGTATTATTTTCAGCTCATGAGGATGATTCTTCAAATTCTGAGAGTTCTTCACTTGACCCTGATGATTTCTGGGATGAAAATGACAAACAGGAACCGTCAAAAACAGAAACTAACAATGACAAGTCGGTTTTATGCCACATCTGCAGCAAGATGTTTGTTAACCGACAAAGACTGAAAAGGCACCTAAGAACTCATACAGGAGAGAAGTCTTATGAGTGCCAAGTTTGCAATAGGAAATATAGGCAAAGTGGTTCTCTTAGTGCTCATATGAGAACCCATACGGGAGACAGGCCCTATGAATGCACGATATGTGACAAAAGGTTTACTAGAGGCACTGATCTACGTGCTCATCTTCGGTTCCATTCAGGTGAAAAGCCTTATGAATGCACTATTTGCTTGCAGAAATTCAAACATAAAAATGATCTCAAAAAACATACAAGAATTCATACCGGAGAAAAACCTTATGAGTGCACGTTATGTGATATGAGTTTTATTCAAAAACATAATCTTGAAGGTCATGTTAGAAGTCGGCACACAGGAGAAAAACCCTTTGAATGTGCACAATGTGGTAAGAAGTACTGTCGAAAGGATCAGGTTAGAATTCATCTTAAAAATTGTGGGACAGGGGAAAAGAAAGATGGGAAAAAAAGGGTAAGAGGACCTGGAACTGGGCGCCCTCAGGTGTGCTACATTTGCAATTTGAAGTTCAGTAGCAACTACAGTCTCGAGAAACATTTTGCAGTATCCCACACTGGTGAAAAGCCATACCAGTGCTCAGTTTGCCTAAAGAAAATTGCTTGTCCTTCTGGTTTCCGAATCCATCTCAGAACCCATACTGGGGAGAGAAGTTTTGAATGCTCAGTTTGTGATAAAAAGTTCACCACCAACGTTAATCTCAAGACTCATCTTCGAACTCATACAGGAGAAAAGCCCTTCGAGTGCCCAGTTTGCAACAAGAGGTTTAACCAATCATGTGAACTAAAAGCTCATGCCAGAGTTCATACCGGAGAGAAGCCTTTTGAGTGCGAAGTTTGTGGTAAGAAGTTTGCTCAAGGAAGTACACTAAGAAAACATCTTCAAACTCATGAAGCGAAGTAGGCCGTTGTATTTACAGTTTTCAGTGTGTTGTCTAGTGAAATTATTATATCAGCATCACAATGTCGGAACACATTGTAAGACAGTATTCAGGATTTTCCATGGTCATTAAGGGGAGACCCCACTGAAATATCATTATAGTTTTACCACTTTTGTCTATTTATAGTTTTTGCATTCTCAATCCCTATACCCATCCCTAATACTTCTTTGCCACATTTTGTCATAAAAGACCTCCCCTATCAGTAATCACATTCTAAGAGACCATGCATTGCAAATGGCAGCTAATTCAGCAATTTTTTGTTAAACTTTTGCAATACTTTGTGGTTGGTTCTTTCTTCCTAGTGACAAGATATTGAATAAAGAAATGTGCCCTTGGGTATTCGGGGGTAAAATTTTATCCTTTATCAAACTTACTTAGCACGGAAGTTGTATTTCAATTCCCTCTCACCGTATTCAGAGCTTTTAAGTCAAAACTTGGCAATAATTATCAAAAGTTTTTCATTTTTCAGCTGAAATTTCTAGTTATTTTCAACGTTTGTTTCTAGTGACCTCTGTTAAATATGCTTTGAAAACCCTGAAGAAACGGTCTCCTGAATGTTTTTTATTATATCTTGTCACAAGGGGCTTTTGGTGCACACCTTCATTCCCATACGTTTTTCTGTGATACCTGAGGAAAGTTTCTCTTAATAAATTCTCAAATATACGTTCTTGTCAATTTTTTTTGCTTTGTAACTTGAAACAATGATCAGCTAAGTACCGTTTACTAGAAAATAGCATTTACAGTAGGGTCACCTCACCTTGTAGGATCTCAAACATCGTTTTCAGTAAGGTTGAATCAAAGTTTTTTTTTTTTTTTTTTTTTTTTTTTGGGGGGGGGGGGAGATTTACAGAACCTGTGATGATAAAAATGTGGTCAGTCAAATGTGGAAGCAATATAAAAGAACACCCTTACAATGTTTTTTTGTACCTGTTCCTTAATTAAACAAGCATAAACTTATTCTTAATTTTTCAAGGTGCTTGCCCCCCTGCTTGTCTCTGGCTGTGTGGCTTAAGGAATTTATTTGGTATGTGTATGTAACTTGTTGATTGTGTCCATTCCAACAGAGCACTTCCTTATGGCTTTTTTTTATGTGGGCTCAAATTTTAAAAAATATATATAAGTCTGTGGTGAGATAAACTTACAGATGAACTAAACAAAAAGACTTAGTTTGTTGCCCTTCAGTCATAGTCTTTGACCAAAACTTTCCATAAAAAAAAAATGGACGGTAGATCTAAAAAGGAAATTGTGGAAAGAGGCCTTTGGCTAAGTAATGAGGCAGCCTGATCAACACTTTGTGCACACACACTAAAGTCTATAAAAATATAATTGTTTGCTCTTTGGACCAATTTTTGTTGTTGGTGTTGTTGTTGAAAAACCCGATTCTTGGTACTTGGCCAAGAACCAACAGAACACACACAAAGGGTGCTCTCGGCCGGCGAGACTTGGATATTGCGAGCATTTTCCACTAATAAGTTCGCCCAGGGATTACAATTGCAACATTCCAACACACGACTCACAACCAAATTCCCTCATTCTTTGCCAATACGAGGCTCTTCCACTCTTTGAAGTGCCTCGGCTTTTTTTATAGTCACTCTCCGAGACGCAAAAGCATTTTGTCTCTCTGTCTTGGCGCCACTCCCCTAGCTGGTGTGTGACTTATTTCGAATAAACAGCGCCAATGGACCACGACTGGCCGACCAATCCTGTGGCACTGGCAATCCCCCCCCCCTCCCTCCCCCTCTTCCCCTTCCTCGAAGCCTGTGGAGAAAATTGTTTACATATCTGAGTTCCTGTTAATTAAAAATGAAAGAAGTGAAATCCCTGGTTGTACATGTGAACGAATGCCCTACTCACTCCGAGTTGCCGGAACTCTAACTCTGCGGTTGCAAGTCTTTGTTTACATGTAGCGAAGGGCAGCAGCATGATAAACGAGGTTAGTTTTCGTGTTGTTGTTTTCTGTTTTAGTCGATCTCATGCATTTAGTTTCGTTTTTAATTGTTTCAGACTTGAACTGCCGTTTTTCGTGGGTGAACCTCCGTCAGAATCAAGATGTGCTGGAGACTGAACCATCTTGCTTCCTCCTCATGAACCATGAACATTCTTAAATTATTCTCCATGTCATGAAGTTGCCAAATCCCCTATCAGTTTCACCCTCGTCCTCCTCTCCTGCTTCTCTCGCTATGCTCACCAACGCCCCAGGAACCTGGAGGTCTGCGACAGGAAGCCTTAGGGTTTCATCGGAGAAGTCGAAAAGGCATTTCGTTGACGAAAGCCAATCAGACCCTGATGATCCTGATAGTGACTGTGATGTTGCTCCTCCTCCTCTCGTCCCCTCAAACCTGACTCAAGGGAATAAAAGTGGGCAAAAAATGACAAGGGAAGAAAAATGTGAAGAATTTTTGTGCCTGTATGCAAGGGCTAGGAATTTGGTTTCGCAATGTGTTGGCGAACAGCTTCTCAAAAGGTGCAAGATAATGACAGAAATTATATCTAGTTGGGAAAAGAATATAGAAGTTGAAGTCGTCCAGAACACTTCAGGTGTGCCGAACTCAATTTATATCTTGTAATCATTTTGTGTGTTCTTTTATTTAATCCTTAGTTTACTTTTCAGGTGGAAAACATGTCCCTAATGGCACCCAAAAAAAGAGAGCCCCTCTTTGCCTTGATGGTAACATTAATGAAATAGTTGTTATTGGTGAATTGCCTCAATGGTCAAATGTAAATACAAACTTTATTTCGTACTTTGACAGCACCCAACATCCAGGATAAAAGCAACCAAAAGAAAAATACTATCCAAGAACGAAGGATGTTTTCTTGCACCATGTGCAGTAAGATGTTAACTACGCCACTAGCACTTAAATTACACTTAAGAATCCATACAGGGGAAAAGCCTTTTGAGTGCCAAGTTTGCAATAAGAAGTTTGAACAGTCAAGCTCTCTGGGAGTTCATTTGAGAACACATGATGAAAAGGCAGGGGAGAACACTCTGAAAGCAGAGAGGTCGGTTATGTGCCACATTGATAGCAGGATAACAAATACTTCAGGTGCGTTAACCCCTTATTTTTCTTTCTCTTTTCTTTGAAATTCTTGGATTATGTTTTTCATCTCAAGTCTACTGTTTAGGTGATGGAGATATCTCCTCTGACATCGAGGAAATTTCCCTTTCTGTTGTTGATGGTAAAATTAATGGTTTAGTTATGGAGTAATTATTGATCTCTTTGAAATGCCAATCCTTATTGGAAATCATTTTTCTCATCAGCTCCTCACATCGTGGTCGATACTGAACAAGAGAATGGTGACATCAATTGTCAAGAAAACTCTAGAACTTTGTCACAAAGTGAAGATGTTTCACATTTGCCCTGTGAGTTGAAAGTGTGTTGTGTATTTCTAGTTGTTACTTGTAGAGGGACTCGTAAAATAGTTTTTGAAGCAGTATGGATGTGCTTTAAATGCCAATTTTAAAACTAATTTGATTATTTTGTCTTTTTTTGTCATCAGCACCGCACATCCAGGATGAAACCAGCCAGGATGATGATAATAATGACAATTTTAAGGAAGTTGAAAGTCCTGAGAATTCTATTGATGTGGCTGCAAGTGATGATGATGGTTCATATTCACCTTGTGAGTCAAAAATCTGGTATATTGTTAGGACTGCATTGCATGACACCTGGAAATCAACTTCTATTCTTGTAATTGCAGCTGTTGGTGACAAGTCCTCGGATTCTGAGAGCTCTTCAGATGAATCTAATAATGTGCGTAATAAGAATATTCAACCCAAACCGGACAAGATTATCCACGAAGGAAAAACTATGTTCCCTTGCACCATGTGTTCTAAGATGTTGACTACCGCACTCGGATTTAGATTACACTTAAGAACCCATACAGGGGAAAAGCCTTATGAGTGCCATGTTTGCAATAAGAAGTATCGACAATCAAGTGCTCTTGCAGTTCATAAAAGAACACATACTGGAGAAAAGCCTTATGAATGTGCTGTTTGCGGTAAGAAGTATAATAGAAAGATCCATCTAAGAAATCATCTTCAAGGCCATGAACAGCCCAGTGAGGGTAATGCTCCCAAAGAAAAAAGGACATTTTTGTGCCACATCTGCAGCAAGATGTTTACTGCACAAAAATCACTCAGCTCACACCTACGAACTCATACGGGAGAAAAACCCTACATGTGCCATTTTTGTGATAAAACTTTCTCGCAGAGTGGTAACCTTAGAACTCACATAAGAACCCACACTGGAGAAAAGCCTTCGAAATGCACTATTTGTGACAAGAAGTTTAATAGAAGTAGTGCTCTGAGGTATCATCTTCTCTCCCACCAGGGGGAAAAGCCAGAGGAGTGTACTATTTGTTCCATGAAGTTCAGAGGCAAAGCCAATCTCAAAAGACACATTAGAACCCATACTGGTGAGAAACTCTATACGTGCACATTTTGCGAGAAGAAGTTTGCCAGAAAACATACTCTTCGAGCCCATGTTGCCAATAAACATACAGAAGAAAAGCCTTTTGAGTGCACATTGTGTGGTAAAAAGTACAGTAGAAGCATTGACTTGAAGAATCATCATGATAATACTCATGTTGCCAATAAACCTGGTTATAAAGGTAAAAAAAAGAAACCACAGCCTCAGGAATGTCCAATATGCAAAAAGCAGTTAAGTAATAAACATATTCTCAGAGAACATCTTAGAATCCATACTGGGGAAAAGGCATATGAGTGCCCAATTTGCCAGAAGAAGATAAGTTCTCTCAGTAATATCCAGGCGCATCTTAGAACTCACTCTGGGGAGAGGCCTTTTGAGTGCACAGTGTGCAGCAAGCGTTTTAGCCTCAAAGCTAATCTTAAAACGCATCTTAGAAGACACACAGGGGAAAGGCCTTTCGAGTGCACAATATGCAAAAAGAGGTTCAATCAATCATGTGAGCTCAAAGAGCATACTAGAATTCACACAGGTGAAAAGCCTTATGAGTGCACTGTTTGTAATAGGAAGTTCACACAATCAAGTACTCTCAAGAAACATTTTAAAACTCATGAACCAAAGTAGGCCTTTGAATGCCTTGTTTGCAATCAGATGTATGGCAGTATTAGATCTTGTCTTTTGACCGAAAAAAATGGACCTATCATCTTCATGTACCAAACCTACAGGACTGATCATTTAAAAAAATACCATCTAGGGAGGGAAAAGAATCGCTTTTAATTAATTTGATGTAACTGATAGAAACTTATACTTGTCTTGATTTGTAGCTATTTAATAATTGCGTAAATTTTGGTACTCATTGGAGTGCCCTAAATTCATCCCCCCCTTTTTTTTCTCTTTTCTAATTTTATTGTTAAATAAAAATTTGAAGAAAATTTGTCTCTACCCTCTTACCCAGCTTGTGCTAGTTTTCTCATGTGTGTTTTATGGCATTGATTGTCTGGCCATGCGCAACTGTTTGTTTTCGGAACCTGTCAAATACACTCTCGAGTAACTTTAAAGCAACAATTCTGTTTCAACCTGCCATCCAAGTCACCCAAAGTCACCCGCCTCTATGGCAAGAGATCAGCGTCTTCGGGCTGATGCAGAAGCAGTCATAGTCCCCTTAAAATAATATCAATTGTCCCCATTGATTTAATTTTCTGAAACTACCCATCCTCCACATACTTTCTTCCCCTCTCCCCCCCTCCCCCATTTTCCTTCCTCCCTCTCGCACTGCGAATAACAGAGGCGGCGCGCAGGCAGACGGACCTTTATTTTGTGACAACACAGTAAAAAGCTGAAATCAGTTGTGGAATTTTCGGATTGCTCTAATAGGGACGTGAGATCTATCGCCTCGTACTGAATTTAACAAGTACCTGCCCGTTTGCCCTCAATTCCAATCGGTCGCTCTGCCATGGAGCATTTTGCTGGACGCCTTTGTTTACATGTAGCGATGGGCAACAGCATGATATTCAAGGTTAGTTTTCGTGAGTTTGTTTTCTGTTTTCGGCGATCTTCTTCTTGTGCCATTACTATGGCCCTTCTTTAGAGAGTTTGACGGGTGACTAAAGGCCACTGCTACCCCACAAGTGCGAGAGAGACAGTCATCCTCGGCTCTCATCCTTTCAACAACGCTTAGTTGTCTGTTTGTTTTAATTGTTTCAGATGAAAACTGTTGTTAACCGGAGCTGCAATTAACGATTGGGTTACTCTTATTGACTCAAAATGAATGTGAAGGTTTGAACCATCCTGCTTCCCTCTGCTTAAGTCGCCAACTTGTCTACCAGTTTCGCGCTGCTTCTGTCAACATGCTCAGCAAGGCCCTGAGCACCCGGAGGTCCCCAAGAGGAGGGCCTGGTGTTTCAACGGAGAAGGCCAAGAGGCAGGTTTTTGATGAAAGCCATTCCGACCCTGATGATCCTGATAGTGACTGTGACGTTGCTCTTCCTGCATCCATCGCACCGAACCTGAGTCAAAGGAAGAAAAGTGGAAACCACCTGACAAAAGAGGAGAAATATAATGAATTTTTGCGCCTGTGTGCCAAGGCTGGGAAACTGGTTTCAAAATGTGCCAGGGGGGAGTTTCTGGATAGATGCAAGATGATGAAAGATATAATATCTAGTTGGAAGAAGAATGTAGAAGTTAGAGTCACCTCAAACACTTCAGGTGTCTCTGACACGTTTCAGAACACAAGTTTGGGACTAGAATCTCTAAAAGAAACGTCTCACAATGAAAGAAATATGTATCACTGCGTCATCTGCCATCAGTTGTATCCTACAGCACTAGGACTTAGATTACACTTGAGAATCCACACAGGGGTAAAACCCTATGAGTGCCGAGTTTGCGATGAGAAGTTTGAACAGTCAAGTGCTCTTGGAGTGCACTTGAGAACACATGCTGGAGGAAAGCCAGCGGAAAACAATGTGAAAGGAGTGAGGAATGATACGAGTCATGTGGACAGCAGGATCACAAATGGTACAGGTGTGTAAGCCTCAAATTAAGTTTTTAATCTTTTTTTTTTATTTTGGGCAGATTTTGTTTTTTATCCCGTCTTATGTTAAGGTGATGGAGATGTCACTTCTGATGCCCATGAAATTCCCCTTTCAGTTTATAGTAAAATTGCATTTTTTTTTTGCTGTGGAGTGTTTATTGATCTCATATGATTCAATTGATTCAAATGACAATCCTTGTTGAAAATAATTTGTCTCAGCAGCTCCTCATACTCTGGCTGATACTAAACGACATGATGGTGGCTTCAGTAATCAAGAAATCTCTGTTACCTCATCACAGACTGAAGATGATTGTGGTTTGCCCTGTGAGTAGAAAATATTTTTGTTTTTTTGCTTTGTTTTTTTTTTTTCAGTAAAAAACTGTTTTTCTTAAGTAGAAAAAAGTGACTTTTTAATTCTTTTTAGAAACACTTGTGTCATAAAACTCAATTTATTAGTGAAAGGTCTTTTCAATGGCATCAACTCATATCCTAAGAGAGATGCTTCACCTCTATTTTGTTTCTGAGTTATTTTATTAATTTTTAGTTGTTTCCCCCAAAGTTGTTTCCCCCTCATGGCAGCAGAAAAGGTACCGAGCCTGTAAATTCTAACAACATCCCTTTGGCACCGAAAAAAGATAGCATTGCCCTTTTTTAGTGCCTCCCTTAGTTTTCCTGAAAAACAAAGAAAAAGATTAAATGTGGCAAAAAACCTCAAATCTGAAGAAAAATAAAAGAGAGCTTAGTAAACAAATGTTAATACTGTAGCCTATACTGGGTTGATACTTTCAATTGTGCCAATGCAATCTCTCTTTTTTTTTTTTTAAGTGTTTTTGAAGGTTTAACTACCAGAATGAAGACTGGGTACCTTTTCCTTTGTCTCATGAACTTCCTGTCACACATATTTCTAGTACATCAAAGTTTCACTATACTGTATCCTTAATTTGTGTCAGTGGATTAATCACTTGAAATGACTATTCTAAAGGTAATCTTTTTTTACGTCATCAGCAGCCCTCATCAAGGATAAAACCAACCAGGATGATAATGATGAAGATAATTTTAAGGAGGTTACAAGTTCTGAGGACTCTATTGATTTAGCTTCAAGTGATGACGATTCAGATTCACCTTGTGAGTCAAAACTTTGGAATGTTGTTGCTACGGCATTGCACCTGCCCTGGGAATCAACTTCAATTTTTTATTTTTTAGCACCCCTCATCAAGGATGAAACCAACCAGGATAAAACCAACCAGGGTAAAACCAACCAGGATAAAACCCACAGAGATGAAACCAACGAGGATGATAATGATGCAGACAATTTTAAGGAGGTTACAAGTCCTGAAAACTCTAATGATTTAGCTTCAAGTGATGACGATTCATATGCACCTTGTGAGTCAAAAATTTGAAATTTGGAATGTTGTTGCCACTGCAATGCACCTTGGAATCAACTTTTTTTTTTTATTTTTTTATTTCAGTATTTGAAGAGGATTTCTCAGATTCTGAGTGTTCTTCAGGCGTCCCTGATGATCTTTGGAGTGCCAAGAACAAGCCGGAACAGAAAAAGAAGAAGGCTGTAACAAAAGATAGATTAGTTTTGTGCCATGTTTGTAGTAAGATGATTAAACCTCAAAGACTTCGAGCACACTTAAGAGTCCACTCAGGGGAGAAACCTTACGAATGTGAAGTTTGCAATATGAAGTTCAGTCAAAGAGGTAATCTTAGGAGCCATATGACTACCCATTCAGAGGAGAAGCCTCATAAGTGCACTATTTGTGAAAAGAAATTTAGTACTATGAGAGGTCTCAAAGGTCATCTTCAAATCCATAGAGGTGAAAAGCCTTATGAGTGCAAGCTGTGCTCGAGGAAGTTTAGTAACGCATCTAATCTTAAGAAACATGTTAGAGTGCATACAGGAGAAAAGCCATTTGAATGTACAATTTGCAATATGAGGTATACACAAAAACATAGTCTTGATTCTCATGTTGCCAATTCCCACACAGGAGTGAAGCCTTTTGAATGCACACAATGTAGCAGGAAGTTCAGATTTAGGAGTCAGCTGAATGCTCATATTAAAGCCCATTCAAAGCAAAGGAAAAAATATACGGGTGAAAAGCCCTTTGAGTGCTCAACTTGCTATAAGAAGTTTAGCAACAAACATATTCTGAGGAGACATGTCGAGGTAATCCACAATGGGGTATTGTCATTTAAATGCTCAATTTGCAACAAGCTTCTTACTAGCTCTTCTGGTCTCCAAGCCCATCTTAGAACCCACACTGGAGAGAGGCCATTTGAGTGCACTACTTGTGGTAAAAGGTTCACCCTCAAGGGTAATCTTCAAACTCATATTCGAACCCATACAGGGGAGAAGCAATTTGAGTGCCCAGTTTGCAACAAAAGATTTAATCAGTCATGTCAACTCAAATCTCATGCTCGAGTGCACACTGGTGAAAAGCCTTATGAGTGCAAAGTGTGCAATAAGAAATTTTCCCAAGGAAGCACACTAAGAAAACATCTTGTGACTCATGATACCAAATAGGCTTTCAAATTGTGTGCGTTCTGGCAAAGCATTATCAGATCTCATTTTAGAATTTGATATCGGGAGAAGCCCCTTGGGCCAGGTTAAATCGAATTTCTGTACTCACCTTTTTGTGTGTGCCTCATTCCTCAATTTTTTAATTTTAAATATTGTAAAACTTTTATTTATTTCTGGTTATTTCGTTTTACTTTAACCTGTGACAAACTTTCAAAAAGCAATAGAACCTGTCAAAGCATAGTCAAAGACACAGTGAGTTTCCTTTTTCAAATTTTCTATCTCATTTGTGTCTAATTGCTTGCTGTAAATTTTCAGCTGAGCCCAACTCTTTCCCAAGTAGGTAATATTTTGGTGTAAATGGAGGGGGTGAGGAAAATAAGAGGAAAATAATGTCAAATCCATGTATATGTCTATTGTTCAAATAAAACCTTACGCTAAGCTTGTTTAAAGCTCGCTAAGTTTGTTTTTGTGGAGCATCATCACAGTGAAGCTAATTTGATTGAAGGTCGTGGTTTAGCCAGCTTTTGACTCTGAAGTGTACCTTGAAACAGCCTCTTTCCACTCGCACGGGCGAACGGCACAGTCCTAGGTGGAGAAAGAGAAATTTTCCATCTTCCTCCCATTGCCCCCATTGTTCCCAATGAACTCATCGGTGGACGCCTTCGCCGCGTCTTTCTTTCGCATTCACCTCGAGCGGCATTCCCTGTCACTTGGAAGGGAGGATCAAGGATCGTCTCCTTGCCTTTGTGTGTGGCGTTCTGTTGCACGTGTCGAATGGGTTGCCTGCCCACACGGCGCTTGTGGCAGAGGCTGTTAGAACTATTAATGCCTTCGGCTCGGGAACGGATGCTTGTCCTGGCGTTCTGACCATTGTCGGTATGAGTTTGAAGAAAACAAAATACTCAGAATTAAAGGATATGTGAGCAAAAATTTAGATTGAGGCGCACTTGATACGACATTTTCGAGAAAATCGAAGACTGCTGTTAGGGTTGGTGGAGCCGGCTGCATTGCATTGACACCATAGACTAATTCCACTGAGCTTCTCTCCACTCAGTCGTCCTTGCTCCCACTTTGTTCCCGCACCCTTGGCGGATGCCCCTGAGTGCAAGAGCATAGACAGGCAAGAGAGACAAGTGGAACTTCAAATTGGTTGCTCGCAGGCACCGGCCCATCAAGTTCAATTACTCTTAATTTTTTTTTTTTTTTTGGAAAATGGAGGGCACGTAGTAATTTTTGATTACCAAAGATATATGAGGCACAGGTAGAAGAGTGAGCCTTGGTCCTTCCCCGGTACCCGGCCCTCCCCCCACTCCGTATGGGCGGTCACACGTTCTCTCTTGCACTCATGGGGCTTTCCGTGTAGGTGCAAGAGAGATGTAGACTCTCGGAATCAGTCTACAGTGCGAATAGCACGTCGGTGGGCCGGACAGTACTGCCAATAATGTGAGTGAATGCAGTGTTGTGACGGCTGACGGCTCTCAAATGCCGAAATATTGTATAGTTCACTTTGTTTAAGGAATGTTGAGCAGCGAAGTCCATGATTGTTCTTAAAAACGACTGCCCCACTCGCCCCGATGTTCAGTCGGACACTCTGCGACAGGGAGTCTCGCTGGCGTCGTTGTTTACACGTAGCAAGGCGCAAAAGCAAGTTATCTGAGGTTAGTTTCCGTCATGTTGTTTTCTGGTTTCGGCGTCCTCATGCATTTGGCTTTCAATGGTTTAGTTCTAATTGTTTCAGACGTGAACCCTAGTTTTCCTTAGCTGTGGTTGTCTACTCAAATGGGCACTCTGCTGGACTCAAGCTAGCGCTCAACGCGCGCTTTTGAATGGGCGCTTCAATTCTTCAGAATATTTGATATTTTGCGATTATTGCTCCACGATTTTATCATGAGTGCCTGCTCTGTCCGAGGCTGCACTGTAAGCTATGCCAAGCGACCTGAGGGGGTGATGCTTTTCACGTAAGTATCAGTGTTTAATTTTGTACTTTAGGTTTTGCCGGCTTGTTTATTTGTTGGCATCAAATTTATTGTTTACCAATCCTTACTTTTCTTTAGAATTCCTAAAGATGAGAGGCGTCCAGCTTGGGTGGAAGCGCTTAAAGGGAAGGGATCCAATTGGGTCCCGCCTTCAAGTGTCAGGATTTGTAGCCAGCACTTTGCACCCGAAGCCTTTTGGAAAAATCATCCTGGGAAAAGGCAGAAAGTTCTACTTCCTGGTGCTATTCCTACTCTGCAACTTCGGCCAGCTTCTACTGTGAGTTGTTGTGTCTAGAAGTGACGTTAGCCACTTGTTGTGACTTATCAGCTGTCGAATTATGTATCCAGGAGGTGCGCGACGGGGGAACGGGGGAGAGCCCGACACTGCTACCACCTCCCTTGAATGAATGCGCAGAAAAAATGTCAGAAAAGGAAAAATATGACAATTTTTTGAGCCTGTGTGCTCAGGCTGCAGATCTGGTTTCAAAATGTGATGTTATGCTGTTTCTTGATAAGTGCAAGATAATAAAAGACATCATATCTAGTTTAGAGAAGAATGTAGAAGTTGTAGTTATCTCAAATCCTCTAGGTGAGTAGCGCTGCGCTCACTTTACATTTTGTTATCATTTTTGGCTCTTTTATTGATCTATCATTTTCCTTTCAGGCGATAAACGTGTTCCTGATGGCACCCACCAACAAAGAATCCATCTTTGCCTTGATGGTGACATTGATAAACTGATTAATATTAAGTATTGGTAAATTGCTCTAGTGGCCAAATATAAACTCAAACTTCATTTGCTATGTTGACAGGACCCCAGGTTCTGGGTAAAGACAATGAGCCCCAAGTTTGCAATAAGAAGTTTAAACAGTCAAGGTCTCTTTTGAGGGCACAAGCTGGGGAAAAGCAAGGGGATAACACTCTGAAAAGAGAGAGTTTAGTCATGTGCCGAAAAAACAGCAGGATCACGAACTGTTCTGGTCTGTAGATCTCAAATTTCTTAATTACCTTTTAAAAAATTTCTTGGACTATGATTTTTACTTATAGTCCTCTATTTAGGTGATAAAGGTGTCTCCTCTGACGTTCATGAAATCCCCCTTCATGTTGATGGTATAAATGATGCTTTTGTTTTGGAGCATTAATTAATTGATCACTTGAAATGTCAATCCTTGATTGAAAAAATTTTCTCAGCAGCTCCCGTCATGTTGGCTGATACTAAACAAGATGATGATGACTTCCATCATCAAAGGAAATCTGTAAATTTGTCACAGAGTGATAATTCAAGTTTGCCCAGTGAGTTGAAAATTTATTTTGTTGTTTATTTTTAGCTTTCATTAGGAGATCGGTTGATAAAAAAGTTTTCTAGTCAGAATCAACTGCTCTATATGTTAATTGTTTGTTGTTATAATTTTTATCATTGTCTGCCATCAGCACCCCACATCCAGGATAAGACGGACCAGAATGATAGTAAGGACAATTTTCATGATGTTGCAAGTCTTAAGAACTCTTTCAATCAGTCTCCAAGTGATGGTGATACATTTTTGCCTTCTGAGTAAAAAATTTGTTTTGTTATTATTACTACATTGCTCCTGGTTTATGGTCCTTCAGGTCCTTCAGGCGTCCCTGATGATCTTCGGAGTGCCAAGAACAAGCCGAAACAGAAAAAGAAGAAGACTGTAAGAGGAGAGAGATCAGTTTTGTGCCATGTCTGTAGTAAGATGATGAAACCTCAAAAACTTCGAGCACACTTAAGAATCCACTCAGGGGAGAAACCTTACGAGTGTAAAGTTTGCAATAGGAAGTTCGGTCAGACAAGTAATCTTAGGAACCATATGTCTACTATCCATTCAGAGGAGAAGCCTCATGAGTGCAGCATTTGTGGAAAGAAGTTTAAAGTTATGAAAAATCTCAAAGCTCATCTTGAATTCCATAGAGGTGAAAAGCGTTATGAATGCCGCATTTGCTCAAAGAAGTTCCGTCTTCCATCTGGTTTAAAGAAACATGCTAGAGTGCATACAGGAGAAAAGCCATTTGAATGCACAATTTGTAATACAAGGTTTACACAAAAACATGGTCTTGATACTCATGTTGCAAATTTCCACACAGGAGTGAAGCCTTTTGAGTGCACACAATGTGGCAAGAAGTACAGGTTTAGGAGTCAACTGAATTCTCATATTAAAGCCCACAAAGAGAAAGAGAAAGATGTGAAGAATGGAACAAAGATAGGCAAAAGCCATACAGGTAAAAAGCCTTTTGAATGCGCAGTTTGCAACAAGAGGTTTGGTCAGTCATGTGAACTGGAAGCTCATGCTCAAGTTCACACTAGAGACATTAGCGAAGCCTTATGAGTGTCAGTGAGGATTGAGAAAATTGACCACGGAAGAAACCTAAGGAAACATTTCATGTTTGCAGGCCAGCACTCACTTTAAATTGAATGTCAGCTTTCTCCTTTTCACTTTTTAATGTCTGTTCCGTCCAATTTTTGATAAAATATTTTGTTTAACTTTTAATAAGATAGTTTGAAGTATGTCATCTTCCATGGAGATGAATATCAGTGCTATGCATTGCATTGACACCACAGACTAATTCCACTCAGCTTTTTCCACTCCGTCTTCCTTGCACCTGCTTGCATCCTTCCAGAAAAATAAACTTATGTCCATGGACTCAGAGATTGATTATTAAACCATTTGAAGAGAGAAATTAAATAAATTGAACTGAAAGCACTTGTATGTCGTTAAAAACAATTTTTTGAATGATACCTCATATAATCCTGCCATTAAGTAGCAGTGGCTCTTTAAACTGATGGATCTGGTTTTACCAGCTATTTTACGAAGAATACATGTGTGAGCTGTACGCAGTCTGGCAACAGGAGCAACTGATCCTGTAAGGTGGATGCTCTTGCTTGAAGCTGAAGACAAATCAGAAGTCATAAACTCGAACCAATGGTTCAAAGGGCACAAACCGTGCAGCTACTTCAACTGTGAGGATTGAGGCTGGCCACTGGAAAGCCCACTGTCACAACCTTTGGGTGCTCCACCAGCAGCTTGTGCTTCATTGAAGAAGGGCACTTCTGCTGATTCACCATGCATGGGAAAGAGACGACTGCTTGTAAACGATCAGATACATAACAGCGAGAACTGAGAACTTCAAACATCCTTTCAGGCAACTGGAACGAATATTTCATCTTTTTCCTCTGTTTGGTTCTATAGAATATAGAAAGTGTTACTAGGATAAGGAGACAATGTCAAAGTCGTACCTAATGATGAATGAATGAAACTGACAGCGCTAACATTACGCATGGAGACACACAGTTTTACGTCATAGAAACCATAAAATAACACAGCCGAAGGGTTCCATAGAGAGGAAGCCAAGAAAAACTGTGGAAATGACTTTCCCAAAGCAACCCTGCTCCTGGTGTTTGGTTTATCGCGGGCCAGGTGGTCGCAGTGCGAGCAGCAGGGTTGCCAGACCCCTAGTGCACTGCCCCGCAGCCAGAGCGCGCTCGACCCGCCGCTTCCCGCCACCTTTCAAAATAGCCTAAAACCGCCTAATGAAAGCACCATCCCGCCTAAATTTGCGGGCAAAATACTCAAAAATCAGATTTTAATGTTTAAGTCTTTATTTGTTCCGTGACAATACAAAACAATGAAATAGGCCCTAACCCCAAAGTTTTCGTCTTCAAACCCTAGAAATAATACGGTGCGGTCAAACTACCTCGGCGGCGAGGTATTGGTGCTCTCGACTTGGACCCGAAACAAGCCGAAACAGCCAATAAAGACCATTTCGATCACTTGGAATCAAAACCGCCCAAATTTGTATCATTTATAGCCTAATTTGCGATTTCCCGGAAATCGGAATTTCGACCCGCCGACTGAGACAAAAAAATAGCCTAAGTGGCGGTTTCTAGCCTAATCTGGCAACCCTGGCGAGCAGTGCGTACAGAGACCACTATCCTGCGAATAATTTGGCGGGTCCCTTCGCTTTCGTTTTGACAACAGCAACAGCTGATGGGCAGACGTCAGAGGATTGTTTTGGAGGACTTTCGCACTGTTGTTTTGCCTGTTTTCCTATACTCAAGAGCAGTATGGTCCAGGATTGCACCGAAGAAACACATCTCTGCGTCGAAGCGTCTCGCTGACGTCTTTGTTTACGTGCAGCCAGGGGCAACAGCGTGATGCACGAGGTTAGTTCCCCTGAGTTTGTTTTTTATTTTCTTCAACCTCACGCGGTAAAGATTGCTATCAGGATTTTTTTTTGTTTCAATCGTTTCAGACGGAATCTGTCGTTCTCAAGAGCTGATGTTGCAGATTGGGGATCACTAAGACTCAAGATGTATTGGAGCCCAAGTGTTGAACCATCTCGCTTCCTCTTGATCAAGTCGCCAACTCCTCTGCCAGTTTTGCCCTAGTTCTCCTCCCCGCTTCAGTCAACATGCTCAGCAACGCTGGGGGTACCCGGAGGTCCCCAAGAGGAGGGCCTGGTGCCTTAACGGAGAAGTTGAAGAAGCAGCTTGTTGATGAGAGCCTCTCCGACCCTGACGATCCTGGCAGTGATTGTGTTGTTGCTCCTCTTGTGTCTGTCCCATCAAACGGCTTGAATGAAGGCAGAAAAGACATGTCAATGGAAGAAAAATGTACAAAATTTTTACGCCTCTGTGCCAGGGCGCGTAATTTGGTTTCTCAAAGTAGAGGGCAGCTGTTTCTTGAAAGGATGGAGGATATAATATCTAGCATGGAAAAATATCGAGAAGTTGTTGTCATTTCAAACACCTTAGGTGTGCAGAACTTCATTTATAATTTTTTATCATTGTTAAATGTCTTTTTTGATCAGTTGTCTATTTTTCAGGTGAAAAACATGTCCCCAATGACACTCGTCAACAAAAAGTCTCCCGATGCCTTAAAGGTAACATGGAGAAGTTACGTATCTAATATTGGTGGATTGCTTTAATAGCAAACAGTAAATGAAAACTTTATTTGCCATGTTGACAGCCCCCCTTATTTGGAATAACAGCAACCAAAAGAAAAATACTTATACGGAAAGAAGGATATTTCCCTGCTCCATCTGCAATAAGACGTTAACTACACCACTAGGATTGAGATTACACTTCAGAATCCATACAGGTGAAAAACCTTTCGAGTGCCAAGTTTGCTGGAAGAAGTTTGAACAATCAAGTTCTCTTGGAGTTCATTTGAGGACACATGCTGGAGAAAAGGCAGGGGAGAACACTCTGGAAGGAGAGAGATTGGTTGGTAACTACATCGACAGAAGGATACAAAACACTTCAGGTTCGTAGACCTCAACTTAAATTTATTTTTCAAATGCTTGCATTGTCTTTTTATTTATTTTTAAGTCTTCTTTTCCAAATGTTGTTTTGAAATGACAACCCTTATTGAAAATTCTTTGTTTCTCACCAGCTCCTCCTATTCAGGCTGACACTATACGCAATGATGATAACTTCAATAGTCAAGAGAACTCTATTACATTGGCACAAAGTGATGATGATTCATGTCTGCTCTGTGAGTTAAAATTGTATTTTGTTATTTATTTCTAGGTATTACCTGGAGACAGATTCATAAAGTAGTTCTAACTAAAGTTATTTAGTATGGATGAATTGCCTCAAATGTCAATGGTGTAAATTATAAATCTAATTTTATCATTATGTCATGTTATGTCATCAGCGTCCCATACCCAGGATGAAACCAACCATGACAATACCGACCAGGATGAAACCAACCATAACGATACCGACCAGAATGAAACCAACCAGGATGAAACCAAACAAGATGAAATTGGCCAGGATGAAATCAACCAGTCTAATAATGATGATAATAGTGATAATAATGACAATTTTAAGGAAGTTGAAAGTGAGAACTCTATTAATTCGGCTTCAAGTGATGATGATTCATATTCACCTTGTGAGTTTAAAAAATCTGATATGTTGTTGGGTATTTTTGCATTGCACCTGGAATTTCACCTTTATTGTTTTGATTACAGCTCTTGGTCACAAGTCTTTGGATTCTGAGTGCTCTTCAGATGAATCTAACGATATAAGTGATGACAATACAAGATTCAAACCAAAGAAGATTATCCACGAAGGAAGAACAATGTTCCCCTGCACCATGTGTAGTAAGATGTTAACTACAGCACTCGGCTTTAGATTACACTTAAGAACCCATACAGGGGAAAAGCCGTATAATTGCCATGTTTGCAATAAGAAGTTTGCACAACCAAGTGCTCTTAGAGGTCATATAAGAACACATACTGGAGAAAAACCATATGAATGTGCCATTTGTGGTAAGAAGTATGATAAGAAGATCTATCTAAGCTTTCATCTCCGGCTCCATTCTTCGGGAGCACTAACCTGTGAGGAGGAAAATGCTCCCGAAGAAGAGAGGACATTTTTGTGTCACATCTGTAGCAAGATGTTTACTACGCAAAAATCCCTCAGCTCACACCTACAAACTCACTCAGGAGAAAAGTCTTACCTGTGCCATTTTTGTGATAAGTCTTTCTCGCAGAGTAGTAATCTCAGAAGTCATATAAGAATCCATACTGATGAAAGACCGTTTGAATGCACCATTTGTGGCAAGAAGTTTAGGGAGAAAAGGGGTCTTAATCTACATCTTCAATTCCATCGGGGTGAAAAGCCATTGGAGTGCCATATTTGTTCTAAGAGGTTTAGAGGAAAAGCGAATCTTCGAAAACATATAAGAACCCATACTGGTGAAAAGCCTTTTACGTGCTCACATTGTGATCAGAAGTTTACTCAGAAACATGCTCTGGACGCTCATGTTGCAAATCGTCATACTGGAGAAAAGCCCTTTGAGTGCACTCAATGTGATAAAAAGTACAGTCAAAGGAGTCTACTGAATGCTCATGTTAATGCAGTCCATTTAGGTAAAAAACCAAAAAGCTTGCGTGCCCATGTGTGCCCACTTTGCAATAAAACTTTGTCCAGCGGATATCTTCTCAAGCAACATGTTGAAGTTACCCACACTGGAGATAGGCCTTTCGAGTGCCCAATTTGTCAAAAGAAGATAAGTAGCTCTTCTAATCTCAAGACTCATATTAAAACTCACTCTGGGGAGAGGTGTTTTGAATGCACTGTTTGTCACAAGAGGTACAGCACTAAAGCTAATCTTGGAACTCATTTTAGAACTCATACAGGAGAAAGGCCCTTTGAGTGCACAGTTTGCAACAAGAAGTTCAAACAATCATATGAACTTAAAGAGCATAGCAGAATTCACACTGGAGATAGACCTTTTGGGTGCACAGTTTGTGAAAAGAAATTCACCCAAGCAGGCACTCTTAGAAAACATCTTCAAACTCATAAACCACGGTAGGCCTTTGAATGCATAGCTAGGTGTAAAAAGTTCTGACCAAGCATTTCAGATCTCATTTTATAATTAAAAGGTTTTGGGAGAAGCCTAAAAGACTTGTTTTCATCAGAGCCGTATGGCTCTGCGGCTCTGGTTTTCATCATATGTATGTAGAAGAAAAATATTTTATTGCTTTTTGTTTTGCAATCTTATTTTATAAAGACTACCCAATGAAAATTTGCATTTTATTTAAGTTTCCCAATCCTAAGACACATTAAAATTACTCTCGGTACATTCAGATATTATTGGAAAATTCCTAAATCTCGGTAAATCTACTTCTTCGCATAGACTGCAACGTGCCAAATGGGTGGCCTACCTTGACGGCGTAGCTCTGAATGAAGGCCATGCGAATTGAAAAGAAATCCCGGCTTTAATATAACGCAAACTCTCGCCTCTCTCTGTAGAATGCAGAAGAGTTCCTTTCTTTGTCAAATAAGCAGAGGAAAGCGTTACTATGCCTGGGAGTTGAAACCAGGTCCCTCTTTGACGCCATGCAGGGAAGTGTTGCGGTGGCTGGGTTGGTTGAGGCGATGGCTGGCACAATCGACCTGAGTTCGTTCGCATCCCAGACTGATCTTTTTTCAGTTCACATCCCATGTCACATGTTCGATGGGTGGCCTACCTTCACGGCGCAATTGTTCCAAAGACGTTCATGGCGAATTTGAGGAAATTAGAGGCAGACGGTCGATCGGATGAGTCGGTAAAAGCGTCGTCCATCAAGCGACCTGGGTTTAATGCCCAGATCCATGTTTCATTTCCTTCGTTACCACCTCCCAACCATCAGTCTGAGTTATACCGCGCCTTTTTGCATGTGGAGCGGTGGCTCAGTGGGCAGGAGTGTCGCCCGCTGCGAGTAAGGATCCTGGGTTCGAATCCCTGACACTCAAATCTTTTCATCAGTTTACCACTTGAATCTGGTATCATCAGTGCAAGTTTCCGGACAGGCACTTCTAAGCGAGTTCGTGGCTGAGTGGGCTAAGGAGTTGGCTGTCACGGCGAGGGCTTGGGTTCGAGTCCCCGGGTGCACGAATCTTTTCCTGAGTTCGGTTCCCAAATCCTGTACAATGGCTCTAAGATTGGGTGTCTCTGATGTATGTGTCACCGTGGCTCAGTTGGCAGAGCGATGAATACATGGAAGGGGCTGGCACGAGAAGGTCTTGGGTTCAACTCCCAGGTGAGGCAAGAGAGAGGAAGGGCTGGCATAAGATTGACTTGGGTTCAACTCCCAGGCGGGAAAGAGGAAGGGCCGGCATAAGATGGACTTGGGTTCAACTCCCAGGCGAGGAAGAGGAAGGGCTGGCATAAGCTGGAATTGGGTTCAACTCCCAGGCGAGGCGAGGATGAGGAAGGGCCTGCACAAGATGGCCTTGGGTTCAACTCCCAAGCGAGGGGAGGAAGAGGAAGGGCCGGCGTAAGAAGGACTTGGGTTCAACGCCCAGGCGTGGCAGGAGAGAGGAAGAGCCGGCGCAAGTAAGATTAAGGTTCAACTCCCAGTCTAGGCGAGAAAGAATCTAATGTCGCTATTCGGATACTAAGAATCAGTTCCTACGAAAGGTGAAAAAGACGATAGGTACAAAATCACATTGTATCAACGACGACCTATTTTTGTCATCAATTTTGACAATACAATTTTACGACGGGCCGATGCGTAGTTGACGTCAGTTTACCCTAGAAGTAAGACTTAGTAAAAAAGAGATTCAGTGTATGCAGGCATTTTCTGTGCATCAGCTCGTCGTAAAAGAAAAATTCAAATTAAACATTGATAAAAGATTCGTGTCAGGTAGCTGTACGTATGGCTATTGTGTTGTTGACAATATTTCTTCGCACTTTGTCCCCCCTCTTCTGCAAGACCGTTTACGCCGCTTGGACTCCCTTCCTGGGAGTTGAACCCAGTGCCACCGCCCTCGCCTCTCTCGTCGCACTCGCCTCTTGTCTGGGAGTTGAACCCAAGTTCTTCTTGTGCCGGCCCTTCCTCTCTCTCGCCTCGCCTGGGAGTTGAACCCAAGTCCTTCTTGTACCGGCCCTTCCTCTTTCTCGCCTGGGAGTTGAACCCAAGACCTTCTCGTGCCGGCACTTCCTCTCTCGCCTCGCATGGGAGTTGAACCCAATTCCAGCTTGTACCGGCCCTTCCTGTTCCTCGCCTGGGAGTTGAACCCAAGTCCATCTTATGCCGGCCCTTCCTCTTTCCCGCCTGGGAGTTGAACCCAAGTCCATCTTATGCCAGCCCTTCCTCTCTCTTGCCTCACCTGGGAGTTGAACCCAAGACCTTCTCGTGCCAGCCCCTTCCATGTATTCATCGCTCTGCCAACTGAGCCACGGTGACACATACCTCAGAGCCACCCAATCTTAGAGCCATTGTACGGGATTTGGGAACCAAACTCAGGAAAAGATTCGTGCACCCGGGGACTCGAACCCAAGCCCTTGCCGTGACAGCCAACTCCTTAGCCCACTCAGCCACGAACTCGCTTAGAGGTGCCTGCCCCGAAACTTGCACTGTTGATACCAGATTCAAGTGGTAAACTGATGAAAAGATTTGAGTGTCAGGGATTCGAACCCAGGATCCTCACTCGCAGCGGGCGACACTCTTGCCCACTGAGCCACCGCTCCACTTACTAAAGGCGCGCTATAACTCAGACTGATGGTTGGGAGGCGGTAACGAAGGAAAAGAAACATGGACCTGAGCATTGAACCCAGGTCCCTTGGTGGGCGACGCTTTTTGCCGACTGAGTTGGTCATGACGTTCCGGACCGACCGTCTGAGACCAACCGCCCAATCGTGGGGCCACCTTAACACTCGCGGGTCACACGCGAGGCTCGAGGCCCATTTAGCGACTCTGGAGCTCAAAACGCGTCTGGGATTTTGACCGCCTGCACGGCCTCCCAGTTGAAACCGCGCGCCGCCACGTGTGCTTGCGCCGTGCCCAACGCCTGCGAACTGCGGGGTAGGCAACGCGGTGGACACCTCCCCACGGCGGGCTGGCCTACCTTGTCGTCTGCAGGGGCGCGGCCGTCGCACAGTGGGCCAATAGTAGACCGGTGGAGGCGGCCAAACTCCAGAAGCGTTTTGAGCTCCAGAGTCTCTAAACAGAACTCGAACCGTGCGTGTGACCACACCATTTGATTCTTCGATCGGTGAGCAGTCCATTGGTGGGGTCACACGCGAGGCTCGAGGCAGAGCCCGGCATCGGCACCCATCTGACGCTCGGTCTCGTCCCGTCGATGCGGCTGTCCCGACTCGACTCGTCCCGCCGCACTCATTCGGTCTTGCTTGCGCTTGCTCGGCGAGACTCGCCACCAAAACGGGTCCCGTTTGGCACTACTGGAGTGAGGTGAGGGAGGGACGGGGTCGAGTCGACAGCGCCGGCCAGGCGTCTACCTCGTCTACCCAACCAAGCCACCCAAGCGAGCGGGCGGCTGTGCCTATGCTTGCGTTCGAAGCGTGTGTCGTCTCTGTCGCACAGCAGCGGGCGGGTCGGACCTCTCTCTCCCAACCGACTGATTCGGACGCACACACGCAGGCGTGCGAATGCTCTGTCGTCGCTCGCTCGCTGGCAGCAAGCGACGACGCCTCGGCGTCCCGCCGCCCGCGTCTGTCTGTCTTCCGTGCCTCGGGCCTGGCCGGGCCTGGCTGGCCGAGACAGTGAGACTCGTCGCCCAGATGGGACTCGTTTGAGCAGATGCGTTCGGCCACACTCGGCGGCATTCGGCACATCGGTATCGTAGGTTCGGCTTTCTCGGACCTCTCTGTCGCACAACGACTCCCCGGCCGAGCCGCTCTGCACGGGTCCCATGGCGAGCTCCAGTGCCGGGCTCTGGCTCGAGGCCCATTTAGCGACTCTGGAACTCAAAACGCGTCTGGGATTTTGACCGCCTGCACGGCCTCCCAGTTGAAGCCGCGCGCCGCAGCGTGTGCTTGCGCCGTGCCCAACGCCTGCGAACTGCGGGGTAGGCAACGCGGTGGACACCTCGCCACGGCGAGTGGCTCGACCAAACTTGGGCTGATGATACCGTAGGCCGGGGTAATATGAGACAATTTCGGGGCAATATGAGACGCATGATTTTTACCGTTAGAATTATAATGCTCGTGGCATTTGATGACTCATCCCTGTCAACTTCACGGCGAAAAATGGTACCAACAAAGAGAAATTGATTTTTTACAGCAGTGGCTCTCTTTGTGGCCGAATAGCGAGCTCAGAGTCTTACGCAAACCAAACTCCGTCTCATATTACCCCGGCTTACGGTACCGGATGAAAATTGAATATGACCCAAATTGGAGTGTTCTGTGCCGGAGCACTCCGTCTTGTGTCCTGACGCTGTATCTAGCTAGGACCATTTCGGCCCTAATCAGTCTCTTTCTGGTGAAAAAGTTAAAGGCTTTCAGCATACGCCGCATAGGTAGGCAACCCATCGTGTACATCGCACTGGAGCTCAACTAGCGTCACACGACAAGTCATTTTCAGACCAAAATCAATGGGTCACAGACCATTGGGCACCGGGCATCTGTTTCTTAGGCCCACGAGAACACTCTCATTCCAGGAACGTGACATCACGTTCAAACGAACGTGACAAAATGTCACATTCGTTTGGATGTGAATTGGCCAAAAACCAGCTTGTTCACATTCAAACGAACATGACACAATGGTCAAACGAACGTGACATTTTCAACGTGATGTCACGTTCGTTTCAACGTGATGTCACGTTCCTGGAATGAGAGTGAAGGTTCCATATCTCCGACGAATCAGAGGTGGTCGACCATTTTCGACGCAAAGCGAGAGAGACTAAGTGACGAAACGACTCCTCGCCCGGCTGGTTAGATATTCGTCGCGGTGTTTCGCTTTGCGCTTTCCGGCCTGGGCAGGCTGACGTTCCGAGCACTGCTTGTCACTCTGTCTCTCTCGCTCCCTTGCGGGACGCCCCATGAGTGCGAGAGAGACAGAGTTACGAAAGCAGAGCTCAGAATCGGTCTGCTGGGCCGCGGCCCCGTGGAGCTTCGTGGAGCCGACCGAGTGAGACTAATGGCAGAGTGAGAGAGAGAGAGAGAGAGAGAGAGAGAGAGAGAGAGAGAGAGAGAGAGAGAGAGAGAGAGAGAGAGAGAGAGAGAGAGAGAGAGAGACACTGGAATACTAATCGGAACGCGATTCTTGACCCCCGCGCCCTCCTTTTTATTTAGAAAAAAGAAACAGAAACCACCGCTGAATGTAAGTGTGTGAAATAGACTAGACTAATTAGCAAGCAAAAGAAACGCGGGCTGAGTTTCATAAAATTTTATTAACTAAATACTAGGATAGTTTATGCTTGTTATAATCTGTACAGTTCAGTATACAACAAGGTAATAAATAGGTATGTACACAGCAACAGATCCACCGCAAATGTAAACCCAGACTAGAACAACATGGAAAACAATGAGGAAAAAGATGAAATGCAAATAAAATATGAGCAAATGAATCGATGAATGAATCGGTAAAATAAATAATAACATGACATGAAGTCTCCGAGTGGGGAAAAACCACCAGATTCGTAACAATAAAATATACATTACAGTGTTTGCTGGCCGGCCCTTTAGTTCTAAAGCGACTATAGCAAGTACCACCTGAAAGGCAATCAACAGTGGAAAGACTCTAAAAAACGCAAGAGCACAAAACATGAAGACCAGTATTCGGGACTCAATTGCGGCGAAAAAACCCGGGGGATATGTTCCTATCCCAATGAGAAATGGGTTGTCAGTCCAGTACGAAATCTGCATCAAGATCAAAACACGTCCATGGTGAGGACAGAGAAAAGGTTCCCAGTGTGGGTACTGTTTTTTTTTCGGCCACCCATTTCTCAATGGAAGCAGTTACAAGCGAACAGTCAGGCCATTAACGTCAAGCATGTGGGCTCTCTCAAATTTGAACAATGTCAGCGTTACTTGCCACATTTACATAAATTTCGAAGAAGGGCTTACAGGTAACTACATTTGAAAGAGACAGCCGCCATCACTACAAATCCAAAGGTCAGACTTCTCGCCACTCCAGAGGCAAGACATAAAAGTCTCGCCAAGATTTGGTCAGACCTGAAAGTCTCGCCAAAATTTGGTCAGACAAAAAAGTCTCGCCACAAAACGGTCATACACAAAAGTCTGACCCCAAAATGGCGAGACTTTTGTGTCTGACCACGGCCTTTAGGCCGTAACCGTCTGGCGCATTACAGCCTTTCGGTGGTGGTCAGACACAAAAGTCTCGCCATTTTGGGGTCAGACTTTTGTGTATGACCGTTTTGTGGCGAGACTTTTTTGTCTGACCAAATTTTGGCGAGACTTTCAGGTCTGACCTAATCTTGGCGAGACTTTTATGTCTCGCCATATTTTGGCGTGAAGTCTTTCCATCCAAATTGCAGTGATGACAGTTGTCCACCTCATACCAGGATTATGGGATAGTTTGTCTATTGAAATAGTTAGCCATTCTGTTAAAAATGGGATCATGGACATTTCAGAACCAACAAGGTGGCAGGACAAAAGCGTGTCACAACTGAAACGGCGTTTGATTCCTACCAGAAATGCCGACTGGCCGCGAAACACTGGACCGGTGGCGGCCTAATCCCTAAATCCACAGTTCACAGTTGTACATACGGTGTCGCCTCCTAAAGCTGTCCTGTTCGGGTCCGAGCGTAAAGCGTAAATAATAATTAACAAAACACAACATAATACCAACATTACATTAATGACTAGCAAAGCTATATTGAGATCTATCAAACGCCCTACGGCGCTCTATCGAATTCATCACAAAACACATCCATTCTCGCGTCCCTCTAAAGATGAGTCAGTGGGAGTCTGGCGCTGGGCGTGCACCACGAGTGGAGAGAAAAATGGTAGCATGGGTGGGCGGCACTCGAACCCAGGACCGCTGGGTGCGTCTTGGCCTGCGAGTCTGCTGGCCTCAAAAGGTACCTAGCTTCTTTTAAATCCAACCCACTGTCCAAAGTGTCACGAGAAAAAGAATTCTCGTGTTTCACAAAATGTCACTGATTCATAATTTAGAGAGCTGACTAGAAAAAACAAACATTCCGTTTCCTACCTCTCCACATCCACAGCATTTCACCTCAAAATATCAATTGGCAAAAACAAATCACTCATTCACCACCATTTTGCAGGATTTCAGGTGTAGCACGTCCACAGACAAAACAAAAACAAAACTTCATTTTTTTTTGAAAAAAAGAAAAGAAAGAAGGAATAAATATATTCACGATATAACAGTGTGGGTGAAAATCCTGCGCCCTCTAATGGTATAAAGTATGACTAACTTTAGATTACGATGAGAATCACAAGGAAGACCGGTGTCCCGCCAGGTAATGCAAGTCACGCTTCGTCACGCCACGCGCCGCAGAGTCGCCGAACGAACGGTCCATCGCGCACGCTCACTTCACCACCACGCACGGCACGCCCAGGGCACGGGCAGGCCAGGGCAGGCATGGCATGGCACGGCACGCCGAGAGGCATGCCTAGGCGTACGTCATGAGGATGACACGTGGTAGCACGCCAGCAGATGACGAGCGGGTAGCACGCGACACGCAGATGAGACGCCCACAGGCACGCCTAGGCGCACGCCACGCAGATGGCACGTAGATGGCACGCCCATAGGCACGCCTAGGAGCACGCCACGCAGATGGCACGCCCAGAGACACGCCTAGGCGCACGCCACGCAGATGGCACGTAGATGGCACGCCCATAGGCACGCCTAGGAGCACGCCACGCAGATGGCACGCCCAGAGACACGCCTAGGCGCACGCCACGCAGATGGCACGCCCATGGGCACGCCTAGGAGCACGTCACGCAGATGGCACGCCCAGAGACACGCCTAGGCGCACGCCACGCAGATGACACGTAGATGGCACGCCCATAGGCACGCCTAGGAGCACGCCACGCAGATGGCACGCCCAGAGACACGCCTTGGCGCACGCCACGCAGATGACACGCCCATAGGCACGCCTAGGAGCACGCCACGCAGATGACACGCCGATGGCACACCTGCGTGACGCCTGTGTCACGCCGTTGTCACGCCGGCCTGACGCCGTCGTCAGGCTGGGCAGGCCGGGCCCGTCACGCCGTCGCCGTGTCGACCTGGTGCCACGAGCGCGCCGCCACGCCCGCCGCCACGCCCGAGTGCCGCGCGTCCACGCTCACGTGTCACGCGTAGTGCGGGTAGCTGGGCAGGTGGCCGGCCACGTGGTGCGGCGCGTGCGCCATGCCGTGGCTGCTCGCGATGTTGGAGTACAGGTTGGCGCTGGGGTTGCTCCAGTACGAGGACGGCGACGGGAAGACTGCAACAGAGACAAGCAGACAAGGCGTAAGCACGGAGGAAGAAATTTCACATTCACAGACTTAAGCTTGAACAGCCGTGTGCTAAAAATTGTGCCGCTGCAAAGCGGAGGCCGTCGGCTGCGCGCCTGCAGACAGCAGGGTAGGCCAGCCCGCCGTGGCGAGGTGTCCACCGCGTTGCCTACCCCGCAGTTCGCAGGCGTTGGGCACAGCACAAGCACACGCTGCGACGCGCGGTTTCAACTGGGAGACACCGGTGCAGGCGGTCAAAATCCTAGACGCGTTTTGAGCTCCAGAGTCGCTAAATGGGCCTCGAGCCTCGCGTGTGACCCCACCAAGGGACTGCTCACCGAGCGAGGAATCAACTGCTCTAGAAACTGAAGAGAGTGCATGGCATGCTCCTCCTAGGAGTCAACCACAAAGCACACTCTTACCAAGAGCATGCTTGCAAGCACACTCTTCCCAGGAGCATGCTTGGCAAGCACACTCTTCCCAGGAGCATGCTTGACAAGCACGCTCTTCCTGGGAGCATGCTTGCAAGCAAGGAGAGTGCTTGAAAGCATGCTCCTGGGAAGAGTGTGCTTGCAAGCATGCTCTTGGGAAGAGTGTGCTTGCAAGCATGCTCTTGGGAAGAGTGTGCTTTGTGGTTGACTCCTAGGAGGAGCATGCCATGCACTCTCTTCAGTTTCTAGAGTGGTGGGGCCACACGCTCGGTTCGAGTTCTGTTTAGAGACTCTGGAGCTCAAAATGCTTCTGGTGTTTGGCCGCCTCCACCGGTCTACTATTGGCCCACTGTGCACTGTAGAAAAATTACACGGGAAAAGGTACACACTGGTGAAACAAAGGCATAAAAATTATGCCCTTTAAGGGCGTAAACGATTTACGCCCTTAAAGGGCATAAATCGTTAATGCCTTTGGGAAGGGCATTAAAATTTTGCTTGAAATTCCTATACCATTTACGCCGTTCCCAAGGGCATAAAACGATTTATGCCCTTGCAGGGGCGTAAAAGAGTATTTATGCCCTAAAGGGCGTAATTTTTATGCCTTTGTTTTACCAGTGCAGGCTCAGTCTGGTAGACAATTTGCCTGGTACCACCGTACCTCAGCCAGTACGGCTTTTGGGGTACGGAGTACGGTTTTTCATAACCTGGGCTCTCATGGGAAGCACGGTTTTTGGATACGGTTGTTCTGTACACCGTGAGGTACGGTCTCTAGCCGTACCTTTTCCCTTGAAATGTACGGCTTTTTTAACAGTGTGCGACAGCCGCGCCCCTGCAGACGACAAGGTAGGCCAGCCCGCCGAGGCGAGGTGTCCACCGCGTTGCCTACCCCGCAGTTCGCAGGCGTTGGGCACGGCGGCGCAAGCACACGCTGCGAAGCGCAGTTTCAACTGGGAGACCGATGCAGGCGGTCAATATCCCAGACGCGTTTTGAGCTCCAGAGTCTGTGGGTAAATGGGACACAAACAGAACGTGTGACCCCACCAATGCATTGCTCTCCGAACGAGGAATCCACTGGGCCACACGCTCGCTTCGAGTCCTGTTTAGCAACCCTGAAGCTCGAAACGCGTTTTAGAGTT
Source organism: Thrips palmi (assembly GCF_012932325.1). Classification (NCBI taxonomy): domain Eukaryota; kingdom Metazoa; phylum Arthropoda; class Insecta; order Thysanoptera; family Thripidae; genus Thrips; species Thrips palmi. The sequence continues at coordinate 3,638,066 of NW_023144623.1, forward strand.
TTGACCCCCGGCCCCGGCACCGGGCTTAATGTGCCCTCCCCATTCCCGTCGAGGGGTGAATGACTCAGTGTTCTGGTGTACACATGAGTACATGAGTACGGGTGAGTACACCTTACTTTGCTCACAAATTTCGCATTTGTAAACGTTTAAAGGCTTTATTTAGCGTTTTAAACGACACTCAACGCCAAATCAAGCGAAAAAGTACAGAATTTCACCCTTATTAAACTTGTGAGTACACTGAGTACGGGCAAATTTGTACACATGAGTACACTAGTGATTCACCCCTCGATTCCCGTTCCCTTGAATTCTTTGTCCTTTTGCCGACCGGTGTGCCGAGTCGTGGGCGTGGCCATGGCGAGGCGCGGCAAGGTCCCCGCCCCGCGTTACCCGGGTCGAGTCGGGTAATCCGTTTTCTGGCGGCCAAATCATCGGGATCCGGAATCCGGTTAATGCGGCACATCGCTGGCTGCGACTGGCAGCGCTCTTATTGGCCGCGCGGCGAGCGGCAGTCTGCACTCCGCCGTCGCAAATCGATGCGAAACAGAATTACGCCCCGCTCTCTCAGTCTCTCTCTCTTTTCCCCTCCGCAGTCCCCGGAGTCGCCCCGCTCTCTCTGTCTCTGTATTTTTCCCTCTGCAGCCCCCAAAGTCGCCCCGGAAGCACCCCGCCGAGAGAGACCCAATGCCATTTTCCGAGTTTTTAATTTTCTGCCCAGGGTCCTGGCTTGTATTGTGCACACTGGAAGTATACTCAACGTTGCAACCGAGGGGGTAACCACTCGCGTAATACCCTGTACACAAAAACCGTGTATTACGCGTAATACACGTGATCGTCAAACCATTTTTGGGTCAAGTGTGCCAAATTTTAGCATTTTAAGGCCGTAATACACGTGTAATACACCCGTAATACACTGTAATACCGAGTAGTCTGTACACGATTTCTTGAAGTGTTTACCCCCTCGATTGCAACGCTTAGGAGCATGGTAAGCCTCCTCAATTCTCATAGTTATGTGATATTCAAACTACCAAGCACATAAACTAAAAACCAAATAGTTTCTTTGATTTTATTTCAATCCCGTAACAATGGTCTCAGGCTGCAGAGTGAAAAGAGTCTCAAGTTTGAAGTAAACTTGAGTGGTCCCTGCGGATGTCGTCGCTGTCCCTCTTGCACTAACTGGCGGCCGAAAGAGGCGCGAGAGAGACAAAGCGGTGCTCAGCTGGGACGCCATCCCGTCCACCTTATGAAACTGCACACCAGAAGTGAATAGACTTATTGTCCCCAAGTATTGACGTACTCAAACGTCAGGGAGCTATGAGCAATTTAATAGGAAATTTAAGTTTTATTTTCCCATATTGTGCTGTGTTTCCATGACATTGTTCCTAAATCATACGAAAATTCGTACATAGCTGACACCTAGACGTCAATGCTCATGTGCAAAAAGCATGTACGCATTTACTGCATTCCTGGCCCAGAGAAACAAGCTCAAAAATTCTGTCGACTGCATATTCGAACCCCGGAGAGTGGCACTGCCCGTTCGCCGCTACGCCCCACCCCCCTCCCCTTCGCGACATCACGGCTAATCTGCACATTAGCGGTCTATTGTGCCGGGGCCATGGCCGGGCCTTTGGACGCGACGCGCCTCTCCTCAAATCATCCAATTCACTCCAAGACAAATTACAGATATTCTTCGTTTCCAACCCATTTACCCTTTGAGCCTCCCCGCTGGCAGAAAGCCGTGCGCCGCGCCCGCCCGCGCTCCCCCCTCCCTCTCCCTCTCACCCTCCCCTCGCCCTCCGTCTCCCTCCCTCACGCCCATTGTGCGCTGCCCGGTGACTGTTAACTGTTTGCTACTTGAGGGCCGTACAGTGTACAGCAGTGCCACCGCCATGCAAGCGCTGCTGCCTCCCCCGCGAGCGCCGCCAGTGGCCCGCCACCCTTCCAGGCTGGAAAAGTCTCCGCCGAGCGTCGTCGTCGTCGTCTCTCTCTCTCTCTCACACTTTCTCTCTCTCTCTCTCTCTCTCTCTCTCTCTCTCTCTCTCTCTCTCTCTCTCCCCCCCACTTTCTCTCTCTCCTCTCTCCCCTTTTCCCCTCTTCCCCTCTCTCTCTCTCTCCTCCCTCTCTCTTTTTCTCTCTCTCTTCACTGGACGCCCCATGCGGGTGCGACAGAGACAGAACGACGAATCGACGTTTCGGAATCAGCGTGCCGACAGCCTAGCGAGGCGGGGCAGGGTTTAGGTAGGGCTGGGTGGAGCCCCCGCGCGGAGCGCAGCTCGGAATCAAAGCGAGTCAAACTGAGGACACTCAAGTGGCGGCGCTCGGCCGCCTGGCGCGGCCACTCGGCGGACGAGCGGAAAGTGTTTGGAAACGGAGTCGGGATGCCGCGGCGCCGCACAGTGGGTCAGAAGACCGGTGGAGGCGGCCAAAACACTGGACGCGTTTTGAGCTCCAGAGTCGCTGAACGGGACTCGAACCGAACGTGTGACCCCCCCAAATGGTTTGGGTCTCCAAACGAGGAATCCTTTGGGTGGGGTCCCCACTTTTCGGTTCGAGCCCCGTTTAGCGACTCTGGAGCTCAAAACGCGTCTGGGGTTTTTGGCCGCCTCCACCGGTCTTCTGGCCCACTGTGCGCCGAGACAGCGAGCGGCAGGGGGGGGGGTGTTCCCCCGGGGGCCCTTTTTTTTTTTTTCCCCCCCCCCCCCCGGGAAACCCATGAGTGCGAGAGAGACAGAGCGACGGACGCGACTCCCGGAATCAGTGAGCAGGGGCTTGGTTTGGGGGGGGCCGGCCCCGGGGGGAAAAAAAAAGGGGGGGGGTTCCTTAAAAGGCCGGTTTGGGGGGGGGGGGGGAAAAAAAAAGGGGTTTTTAAAAGGGGGGCCCCCAATTTTTTTTTAAAAAAAAAAAATTTTAAAAAATTTTTTTTGGGCCCAATTTTGGGAAGGTTTTTTTTTCCCCCTTTGGGGGAAAATTTTTTAAAAAAGGGGGTTTAAATTTTAAAAAGGGGGAAAAAAAATTTGGGGGAATTTTTTTAAAAGGGGGGGGGTTTTTTTTTTAAGGGGTTTTTTAAAAGGGTTTTGGGAAAAGCCCCCCTTTTTAAATTTTTAAAAAAAAAACTTTTGGGGGAAAAAATTTTTTTCCCCCCGTTTAAAAAAAACCCCCCCCAAAAAAAAAACCCCCTTTTGGCCCGGGGGGCCCCCCCAACCGGGGGTTTTTTTTTTTCCCCCCAATTTTTTTTTAAAAAAAGGCATTCCCGGGGTTTTTTAAAGGGCCTTTAAAAAATTTTTTTTTTTTTTTTTACCCAAAAGGGAAAAACCCCCTTTTTGGAAAAAAAAAAAGGGGGAAAAAAAAGTTTTGGGTTTTTTAAAAAAAATTTTGGGGAAAAATTTTTTTTTCCCCGAAGGACCCCGGGCCCCCTTTAAAATTTAAATTTTTTGGGGGGGGGGGTTTTTTTTTGTTTGGGGGGGGGGGGTTTTTTGGGGGGAAAAAAATTTTTTCCCCCTTTAAAAGGGGCCCGGGTGGTTTTTTCTTTTAAAAAAAATTTTTCCCCAAAAAAATTTTCCCGGGGGAAAAAAAAAAATTTTTCCCCTTTTTTTTTTAAGGGTTTTTTTTGGGGGGAAAAAGGGTTTCCCCCAAAAAAAAAAAATTTTTTTTTTTTTTTAAAAAAAAAAAAAATTTTTTTTTAAAAAAAAAAAATTTTTCCCCCATAAAACCCCCTTTTTGAAAAAATTTTTAAAAAAAAGTAAAACCCTTTTAAATTTTTGGGCCCCGGGAGAAAAATTTTCCCAAACCCCCCCTTTTTTTTTTTTTTAAAACCCCCCAAAACCCCCGGGGGGAAAAATTTTTTTTTTTTTTAAAAAAAAAAAAACCCCCCCCCGGGGGGGGAAATTTTTTTTTTTTTTTTTTAAAAAAACCAAAAATTTTTTTTTTAATTTAAATTTTGGGAATCTTCACTGTACAACATTTAGAGTGTGATAAAGGGTGTGTCAGAGCCTGATGGTATTTATCACCCAAATTTGGGCAAGAAAGAATGCTTCACCCAAAATTTTGGTCTCGACTATGACTCTATCACTCTCAGTGCAGAAGCTTTCCATTTAATTTTCAGTGCACACTGAATATTTTTGTACAAATTTTGTACGAGACATCACAGTTTTTCGTGCACACGAACTTATCGCACAAATTTGATCGAAATTTTGTACAATTTTGTACAAAAATGGCGAAAAATGTGCAGTTTTTCGTACGAAAATTGTACAAAAATTTCGTGTGTACAAAAGAAAACTGTGATGTCTCGTACAAAATTGTACATAACATTTAGTGTGTTTGATTTTTCAGTGCAGGGTTCTCACCAGACGAGGAGGGCATGGCGGCGTGCGGGGACATGAAGTTGAGCTTGGCCGAGTGGTGGTAGAACAGGTCCGACTGGTACTTGTAGGCGGCGGGGTCCGCCGCGGCGGGCTGGGTGGCGGCGGCCAGGCCTTGGAAGTCGAACTTGTAGGCGTACCGCTTGCCGTGGACCTTGGTCATGATGTTCTTGTCGTAGTAATACCTGCACAGGGAGGCACAGTTTAGACCACAGTGTCGTACACAGGAAAACGCAGCGAGTCTCACTTGAGGATTCCTTTCTGTTTCGACTGTAAGTTTTCTTCTCTGGTAGACAAAAAGGAGTTCTCAAGTGAGTGTATTTATAAAACTTCTTTTGAGTTGATATTGAAAATTGAAATATATAGCCGTTATATCAAATTGTTTTTTCGTTACACAAATGGAACCGTTCCTTTAGCGCAGTCATGAGAACTCTTCCGAATTCGTAAAGCCTTGCAAAAAAGATTGTGTGTTTACGAACAAAATAGTAGTAAGAGTGCGATGAAAATCTAGCAGTGCTGCCAGAAAGGTAGACAATAAGTATCCCAATCGCTACTTTTTGCCTACCTTTTCGGCAACACTGACGACTTAGCCCGCCCTGAACACTGAACACTTGTGGACTTTTTAATGCATAAGTGTGCATGTGCATGTACAGACACGTACATAAGCTCCGCACAATATTATGCATGATTGTGTAAATTTGATGTACACACTAAATGTTATGTACAATTTTGAACGAGACATCACAGTTTTTTGTGCACACGAAATTTTCGTACAATTTTTGTACGAAAAACTGCACATTTTCCGCCATTTTTGTACAAAATTCTACAAAACTTTGTACAAATTTGTACGAAAAGTTCGTGTGCACAAAAAACTGTGATGTCTCGTACAAAATTTGTACAAAAACATTTAGTGTGTACAAAGTATAGTGTGAGCCACTGACCTGAGCGCTCTGCTGAGCTTGTCGTAGTTCATGTTGGGCTTGCTCTTGCGCTCGCCCCACCGCCTCGCCACCTCGTCGGGGTCCGTGAGCTTGAACTCGCCCTGCGTGCCCTCCCACGTGATGCAGCCCGCGTTGTTGCAGTCCGACAGCAGCTCCAGGAGAAACTGCCACAGCTGGATCTGGCCTGAGCCTGCTGGTGGGGAACCAAGTCAACAAGTTAGTCGGGGCTGCCGGGCTGGCGGCACGCCGCGGCACGCTGGCCGACCCAATTCGACCAGTCGTCTGGGCGCCGGCACACAGTGGGCCAGGAGACCGGTGGAGGCGGCCAAAATCCCGGACGCGTTTTGAGCTCTAGAATCACCAAGCGGGACTCGAACCGAACGTGTGACCCCACCAATGGATTGCTCTTCGAACGAGGAATCCATTGGTGGGGTCACGCGTTCGGTTCGAGTTCTGTTAAGTTACTTTGGAGCCCAAGAATTTTGACCGCCTCCACCGGTCTTCTGGCACACTGTGCGGCACCCACACGGCAAAAACGGTCCGTGACATTCCCAGGGACCTCAGTAAAGACATTGCCAATTTCCAGGGAAATCCTGGGAAAACCAGGAGTCGTTCTTGCCATGAGGGAGAACAGGTAAGCCAAAATAATGCCAAAATTTAGTCAAAATAGTCTCCAAAGCATCTGCTTCGCAACTAGGATCCTAGATGGACCCTGGGGATCCCACGAGGAAAATGAAGGCATTTACTGTTATTCCCCGAATCATGACTTATTTGGAATGTGAATTTCATCACTCTCGTCTGACTGCGATGTCACATTCGTTTGAACGTTGATCCCCGTTCAAACGGGAGTGACATCCTAATATAACGGCCGTTTGATGTTTACTGAAGTGTGAAATTAAATTCAAACGATTAATGTGTCTAACGACCGTGACGTGACATTAATTAAAAACAGAGTTGTAGAATCAAGTCGTAATATGAGGAGATGATTCATATTACGAAAAACTTTGCTTCATGATATGAGGCACTTCGTCGTGGATTCTACAATGCCTTCGTTTTACGAAGCGATGCGTCCTAGACTTTTTACTGTCCGTTATGACGTCATAATGACGGCACCTTGACATGATTTCGACTGCCCTGTTCTCCTTGCGCAGAGAGGAGGAGTGAGTGGCTGGAGCTCAGCATTACCTTGCACGAAACTCAGTTCCGACGATAACGTTTTGAGGGAGGTAGTGGGGGTCTTCGAGTAGGACTCACCTGAACTAGCGAGTCGACTACTCGTCGGCCCGAACATCTGGTAGGGATCTGGAACACACGAGGACGGGTCGGTTAGAGACAACTGAATTGGGAACAATCAAAACAAAACAAAAATAACATTTCTTCAGCAGCTGAGCAGGCACAGATCCAGGGCAAGGGGAGGGCACTGTTAAAAATTCCGCACTTTTGTACGGAAATGGTACAGAAAAGTGTAGTACGGAGGTACGGAGAAAAGTATGGAACGTCCGTACTTGCTCCATATGAACCCATGTAAACGGGTACGGAAAAAAAGTACGGAAGTTCCGTAGTTGGCAAGTACGGACTGTCCAGGCTAATTATTGACCAGACATGTTCCGTACTTTTTCTGTACTTTTTTCTCACAGTGGGGAAGGCTTCGAAGCCAGGAAACAAGTCCCACTTTGCTCCTGTAGTTAGGCACCTTTAGCGACAACGCCATTCCCCCAGGATCCGTCTCTGGATCTACCCTTGCAGCTGGGCTCAGGTGGGAGGCGACCAAACATGGCAATACCTCACAGATTTTTGGCAAAAAAAGTTAACAAAACCAATCAACTCAGAAAACGCCGCTGGCCGTGCAGACGACAGGTCAGCGCAACAAAGATTGGCAACCAGCGACGAAAAAGGGCCATTGGTCACCCCTAACTCTCACCCCCACCCCCACCAAACACCCCTTCCCGAACCCACGGCCGACTCCACGCCCCCGTGACTGCGCTCCCGAACCCGAATGACCGCTGGCCGGGCCGAGCGGCATACGGCCTTCTATAATGCAGTAACATGGTCGTTAACTCCGGGGCACCCCAGCCATGCCCCGGCCAAGGCCCAGACTGGCCATTCCCGTCCTCTCTCTCTCTCTCTCTCTCTCTCTCTCTCTCTCTCACTTTCTGAGCCTCCCACTCTTGCGACCTCCCCGCCCCTTTTACACACACACACACACACACACACACACAATCTCTCTCTCTCCTCTCTCTCTCTCTCTCTCTCTCTCTCTCCCTCTCTCCTCTCTCTCTCTCCTCCCCCTTCTTTTTCCACCCCCCTCTCACCCACTCCCGCCCGCAATGCGGCTGTGGTTTAACCAAAACCCACCAAATGGCGTCCCGGGGCGCAGCGTGGGCTGGGAAAAAAATGCGGACCCATAAAAGCATCGTGATTTACCCCATATACCCGGGCCCAAATTAGAGCCGTGGGGGCCGCCAGAAAGCAGATGTCGCTCGAAATACAGACAGTTTTGCTTTCTCCTAAAAAATTAAAGAGATCTCTATTGGATTTAAAGTTTTAGACGTAATCTTGAGTCACTGAGGACAAGAATGAAATTATCAAATGTCCTAAAACTGCGATTTCACACCGATTTGGAACAAAAGCAGTTCTCGCCAGGACCAAAGACCATCACTTTAATTCTGTAATAAAATGAAATAGAATCACAGCACTTCAGGCAAATTCAGGCCAAATTTTGGCATTCGAAAACGGGGCGCCACTGGAGTGGCAAGGCCACTTCCACTTGGGATTGTCTTTGCAGTGAACCCAACTTATCTTTTTTTCTTGATTTATTTTTCCGCTCGTTCTCCAGGATCCAGCCGTCCCGGGCGGCATATTGTCCTCTGGACCCTGCAGACTGATGCCGAGAGGCGTTTTCGTCGCTCTGTCTCTGCCGCTCCTACACGAGAAGCCCCACGAGTGCGAGAGAGACAGAGCGACGAAAACGCCGCCTCCGCTGGAGCAGGTAATGTCCATCAATCTGGAAGCGCTCCCTCTCCCTCCCGACAAGGTCCCTCCCAGATTGACGGGGTGGCTTCGCTCCATCGCCTCCTGGTGAGCAAACATGACCGCGCGGGGCGTGGTGGGCCCGGCCCGGCTTCGCGGGGCGGGGTGGGGCGGGGCGGGGTGGGGCGGGCCATGACGAGCGAGGGTGCGGCGGCAGCGCCTCCGTCGCGCCTTCTTTCATAAGACGGACCTGTAGGCCGATTCCGAGAGTCGTTGTCGTCGCTCTTTCTCCCTCGCACTCATGGGGCGTCCCGTAAAGGCGCGAGACAGAGCGACGACAACGACTCTGGGAATCAGTCTGCTTGCAGGCCTAGTGTATTTGGATAACCCGCTGACCCTTTCGCGTGACGAAAGAAGAGGCGCCACAGAGGCGCCAAAAAAGGTCCAGGGGAGCGGCCTTGCCGGCCTTGCACGGAGTTGATCAGATTTTCGAGCTGATTGGACGGACTAGGCCTTCGACAGAAATGGAGGCGTAGTCAAAAGGAAAGACGTTCGGGGAGTCTGGAGATGTGTCAAAGGGCCAGTGCGCGCGTGTGTGCGGGTACATGCACGTGTTTGAAGGGACGACAAAGCTTTTGAAATCCAAGAAGGCAAAAGTTTTGAAACTGTGCTAATTTTCTTATGTTTTCTTTTTGACTGCATGGGTTGCAGTCTCGTGGCACGCACCTTCCCTCAACTCCTAGAGCCCCCGTCACTTGTATTTGAAAGGGGAACGGGCTGGGGGTCGCTTCGGGTTGTCGGCGAATGGTGATGGTGGTTCCCGCCACCGACGACGGAGCGGAGAGGAGAGATGACAGACACAAGTTGTCCGTGGGATTAAGGGCTGGCGTCGTGGCAGCGTGTTCAGGTTGGCTCCCGCGGGTGCGGGTGGTTGTGAATCGTTTGCCGAGGGCTGCGTCCGAGACCGCAGAGTGGCACACACACACATACACGCACACACACAACAACACCCCCCCCCCCCCCACACACACACACACCGAGCGCGGAGCCGTGAACGTGAAGCAGCACCCCCGCGGAGCGCGTTCGAAAGCGTTTGTGTAAACTGTTTACATGGCGGGCGGCCGCGGGCCAGGGCGGCGCGTTGCCGCGTTGCTGCGTTCGGCAGCCCCGGGGCGGCCCAGGGCAGCCACCACCTCATAAACATGCTGTTTCTCGCGTTTTATTGCGCCACGGGGAGCGACGCTCGGCGGGGCGGGGCGGGGTGGGGCGGGGTGGGTGGGGCGGGGCGGGGTGGGGGGGGTGAGGGGGGGCGGGGTGGGTGGGCGGGGTGGGGGCGAGGCGCGCGGGGTCAATAGTGGGGCGCTGCGGGGTTTAGAATCCCATTAGTGCGAAGTTTAGGGGGGCTCCCGAGTTTTGGCGGGGCGTGGTGGGGCGTGGCGGGGCGTGGTGGGGCGTGGCGGGGCGTGGCGGGGCGTGGCGCCCTTCTGTTGGTGATGACACTGCGCGGGATAAACAGCCCTCGCTGTGGTTAACATCATCCCTTTGAGCGGCCGCAGCGCCGTCGCCCCGGGCCACCCTGATTCACGCCTCGCCGACCCGGCCCCGGGCCGCTCTCTCGCCGTTTTCCCCCCACAGGGGGGTTTGCAAAGAGAGAGAGAGGAGGGAGAAGAGGGAGGAGGAGAGAGAGAGAGAGAGAGAGAAAGAGAGAGAGAGAAAAAGAGAGAGAGGAAAAAAGAGAGAGAGAAAAAAGAGAGAAGAGAGAGAGAGAGAGAAGGGGAAAGAGAGATAGAGGGGAGAGAGAAGAGAAGAGAAAAGAAGAAGAGAGAGACAGAGAGACGTCCTCTCGTAATAATCAGCCTCCAGCACGCCCAGGACGCTGATTTTGATCGGCGCCCTTTGCTCTAACTTGTTTCTCTCTCGCACCCACACGGCACGCTCCAGGAGTGCGAGAGAGACTGAGCGACGAAAACATAGCCCGGGTTGGAGTCCGCCTGCAGGACGGACACGGTCGCGCTCCGCTGACACCGATCCCGCGGCGGCGGCCGGGCCGTCCGAAAACAAAAACAATCAAAGTCCGAGAGACAGGAAAATGGGGCGACCATGGCGCCCCAGGCGGGGATCGAACCGCGTTCCGAAACAGCAGACTGCCGTGAACTGGGACCTCGGGCCGTCCGTTGCCGTCGCCGTGGCCGGGGTCGAGGGTGAGCTAAGTGAATGGGAAGCGGTCGCATCGCTCTGACAAATCACGGTCTTTCTTCTGCGATTTATCGAATCGTTTCGCTTCCCTCTGACCGCATGTGACCATGACGACCCCGCGCAGCGCGGTGCCGCCGGGGGAGTCCCTCTGGGCGAACGGACACGCCCCGCCGTCCCTGGCCGTCCCCCGGGGCGGGCCACGGCGCTCGGAGAGGGACAGAGATACTACTTTCATTTCATTTTCCTCGCTTTCGGGGCAGAAATCAAACGCAGCGCCACGTGCAAGGCCAGCCGCCTCCAGGCGGCCAATGCGTTCGCCCGTCTGTCTGTCTGTCTGTCTGTCTGTCTGTCTGTCTGTCCGTCCGTCCGGCAGTCCGTCCGTCCGTCCATCCATCTGTCTGAGTTTGTCTGTCTGCTCCAGGTCTGCTCTTCTGTCTTCTCCTTTAGCGTGCTCTGTTTTCTCTGCTGTCTCCTTTGCACTTTGAGCCCGTTACTGACTTTTTGCTCAATTTATTGTC
>NW_023144623.1:3649545-3727678 GCF_012932325.1 Thrips palmi
AATACTAAAAAACAAATCTCACTACAGTATGCAAAGCAAATAGGCCTACATAATAGTACAAATAAATTTGTTTGTAATAGTAAGAAGAAACTGCCCGTACGCCACTTAAAACCTTCAGGTTAAACCTTCGTTGTGCTGTCTTACAAGAATTTAATTCGTATTACGAAGAAAAAGCTCAGTAGGATCTTGAGAGAGAGAGAGGAAGGAAGGAAGGAAGGAAGGAAGGAAGGAAGGAAGGAAGGAAGGAAGGTGGGGGTGGGGGCAGGGGCCGTGGTGCACTGATTGCCCAGATAGCGTCGCTTGCCCTCGGCTTGGCCGCCCCGTCGCGACGGACTACACCGTAAAACAAGTCACAGACCTTGAATAAAGTTTCGAGGCCAAAGCCCACGGCCCACGGGGGTCACACGGCGAGCGCGTGTCTCGGGCAGAGTCTCTTTGCGACGCCGCACAGTGGGCCAGCAGAAGACCGGTGGAGGCGGCCAAATTTCTAAACGCGGTTTGACCTCCAGTCGCGAAATGGAACTCGAACCGAACAGGTGACCCCACCAATGGATTACTCTCAAAACGAGGAATCCATTGGTGGGGTCACACGTTCGGTTCGAGTCCTGTTTAGCGACTCTAGAGCTCAAAACGCGTCTATAATATTTGCCGTTTTTAGACGCCTCAAGTGCATCGCACCGCACGTGCAATGTCCATAGCGGCCATAGCGTGGGCATTCACAGTGTACTAATTGGCTCACTGAAAGGAGCAGTGCGCGTCTAGGTGGCCCGAATCCAGACACGCCGCGCGACGCGGGGTGTCGAGTCGCGCCGCACCCCCTCCCCCAGTGGACTGACTCCGCGCAGTGCTGGCCGTCGGTCTGTCTCTCTCGCACCGGCGTGGAGCACCGCATGAGAGAGAGAGCGAGAGAGAGAGAGCGAGACCTCCCACTCGGATTCAGTCTGCTCGGCGGGACCCTTGATTATGAGGAGGGGGTGCTGACCAGCGCGCCGCGCCTGAAGGCCGCGCTGAGCCCACCGGCAGCGCCCTGCAGACTGATTTCGAGATTCGTCCTCATCGCTCTGTCTCTCTCGCACCTGCACGGGACGCCCCATGAGTGCGAGAGAGACAGAGCGACGAAGACGACTCTCGGCGTCGGTCTGCCGGGGTCGACCCCAAGGGTGTCCCTTGCGTCCGGACGGCAGCGCGGGGAGGCGAGCCTCGGACGGCCGCGCGATTCAGGCGGCCGGTTTGTCGCTGTCTCTCTCGCACCCTTACGGACAGCCCCATGAGTGCGACAGAGACAGAGCGACGACTCTCCTGAACCGCTCGGCCGGCCGGCTGGCCGGAGGCAGTAGCCGGGAAAGCTGAGCCGAATGTAAACACAACCGCCCGATGCGTCGCCCTGCCTTTTGCCAATTTTCGCGTCCCGCCAAAGAAGCCGATTGGCGTGTACACTGGGAAAATAACGAAGCCAGGCTTTTTTTTCCGAATGAATGCACGCATTTCTGACGTTTCTGTGAAAGAAGGAGAGTGCGAAAGAGAGCGTTTCCTCACCACAAAATTTGCAGCTCTCTTCGGTCGCGAGTCCAATAAACAAGAAGATATCACATTACTTTTTAGCGTGTTCAAGCCAAAAAAATTTACTACTGCACTGTTAAAACCAAACACTGCGAAAAATTTGGATGTATTGAAGGTGCGAAGACTTAAGTCGAGGGGTTCATCACTCCCCAAAATTGTGTACAATGATTGGAGGTAAAATTGATTGGGCTGATTAAAAGTGACTGTAAAAGACTGTAAAAGACTGTATGAATGGAAATTTTCAAAATAATTGCCGATGATTGTGGTTGATTGGAATGATTGGAAGGTGATTGGAATTGATTAGAAATTGATTGGAATTGATCGGAAATTGATTGGAATTGATTGGAAATTGATTGGAATTGATTGGATATTGATTGGAATTCATTAGAAATTGATTGGAAACGGTCAAATATTGATTGGCTGCCTGAGCACTAAATGCGATGGTAAAAATACATTACCGGATCAAAAGCTTGTCTCAAAATGTAGGTGTGAAAATCAGACAGGCTACTGAAAGTGTGTGTAAAATTTCAAGCGTACAAAAAGTCTGCCTTTAATATATTTAGGGGCACATGAAAATAAATAGGAATTGCGTTTTAACTTCTTTAGTTCAAAATCACAAATTTATTTGGACGGTTGCTCGGGTGGAGGCGACATGGGTGAGCGCAGGCTCGGACTGGCCCGCAAAAGGCCCCGGCGGCCCCGGCGGATAAGACCGCAAAAGGCCCCCGATCATCATTGTTTTTACCCTTCATGACCAACTTTTTTATTGCCTTTTAATGCAACTAGATTGGACACAGTGGCCGCCCAAAGTCAGCAAAATCAGCAAATTTCCGAGATTCACCACTTTTTGACCAATTTTGGTCCCAAAATCGTTGCGGTCAAAGGCAAAATCGTTGTGGTCAACGTCTTCCCGATACAGGACATGAAAGAGAAGGGTCTTAAGAATACTAGGGCGTCGAGGGAGGCCTTTTACGGCAACTAGATTGGACACAGTGGCCACCTAAAGTCGGCAAAATCAGCAAATTTCCGAGATTCGACTACTTTTTGACCAACTTTGGTCCCAAAATCGTTGCGGTCAAAAGCAAAATCGTTGTGGTCAGCGTCTTCCCGATTCAGGGCATGAAAGAGAAGGGTCTTAAGAATACTAGGGCGTCGAGGGAGGCCTTTTACGGCAACTAGATTGGACACAGTGGCCACCTAAAGTCAGCAAAATCAGCAAATTTCCGAGATTCGACTACTTTTTGACCAACTTTGGTCCCAAAATCGTTGCGGTCAAAGGCAAAATCGTTGTGGTCAGCGTCTTCCCGATACAGGGCATGAAAGAGTAGGGTCTTAAGAATACTAGGGCGTCGAGGGAGGCCTTTTACGGCAACTAGATTGGACACAGTGGCCACCTAAATCAGCAAAATCAGCAAATTTCCGAGATTCGACTACTTTTTGACCAACTTTGGTCCCAAAATCGTTGCGGTCAAAGGCAAAATCGTTGTGGTCACGTCTTCCCGATACAGGCATGAAAGAGTAGGGTCTTAAGAATACTAGGGCGTCGAGGGAGGCCTTTTACGGCAACTAGATTGGACACAGTGGCCACCTAAAGTCAGCAAAATCAGCAAATTTCCGAGATTCGACTACTTTTTGACCAACTTTGGTCCCAAAATCGTTGCGGTCAAAGGCAAAATCGTTGTGGTCAGCGTCTTCCCGATACAGGGCATGAAAGAGTAGGGTCTTAAGAATACTAGGGCGTCGAAGGAGGCCTTTTACGGCAACTAGATTGGACACAGTGGCCACCTAAAGTCAGCAAAATCAGCAAATTCCGAGATTCGACTACTTTTTGACCAACTTTGGTCCCAAAATCGTTGCGGTCAAAGGCAAAATCGTTGTGGTCAGCGTCTTCCCGATACAGGGCATGAAAGAGTAGGGTCTTAAGAATACTAGGGCGTCGAGGGAGGCCTTTTACGGCAACTAGATTGGACACAGTGGCCACTAAAGTCAGCAAAATCAGCAAATTTCCGAGATTCGACTACTTTTTGACCAACTTTGGTCCCAAAATCGTTGCGGTCAAAGGCAAAATCGTTGTGGTCAGCGTCTTCCCGATACAGGGCATGAAAGAGTAGGGTCTTAAGAATACTAGGGCGTCGAGGGAGGCCTTTTACGGCAACTAGATTGGACACAGTGGCCACCTAAAGTCAGCAAAATCAGCAAATTTCCGAGATTCGACTACTTTTTGACCAACTTTGGTCCCAAAATCGTTGCGGTCAAAGGCAAAATCGTTGTGGTCAGCGTCTTCCCGATACAGGGCATGAAAGAGTAGGGTCTTAAGAATACTAGGGCGTCGAGGGAGGCCGTTGGCCGCAACTAGATCGGACGCAATGGCCTCTCAAATTCAGCGAAAACGGCTGCTTTCGGAGATTCAGTCACTCTTTGACCAACTTTGTGACGTTACTGGTCCCAAACCCGAAGACCCCGGCAGATTTTTCTGCCTGTCTGCCCTGGCTACACACTTAACTTCTTACGGATACATCCTATCTGTATTACGGACATTTTTGTGCAATTGCAATTACGGATAAATTTTGCTTGTAATACGGATGAAATCATCCGTATTACAAAGAGTTTTACGTCCGTACCATACGGATATTTTCGTCTGTATGTTACGGACACGAAAACCTTTGTATTACGGATAAAATCATCCGTATTACAACCAAAATCCATCCGTAATTACGCTTGCACAAAACCGTCCGTATTGCGGATACATGGTGTCCGTAAGGAAGGAGTCTTGAGTGTAGTCCGAGCCTGGGTGAGCGAGAAGTCGCCAGGCAGCGCCAGCCAGTCACAGCTTGAAGCATGCGTGAGGTTTTGGCGGGTAAGTCCCTACCAATGGAGTCACGTCTACCAACAGCAGTCAGAACGCCCACTCTCCCCACTCCCCACTTTTCGAACCGTGCAAGTAGTCCGAAGCAGGTCCGAACGGAAACCGAAGGTGCCCGAAAGAAGAAGACAATCGGGCAACGCCAATGCCCTAAGGCACGCTGAGTCGCGCGATAAAATGAGCTCTTGCCTTGCATTGGTTGATTTGCACCCAAATTTATGAATGATTGTAGCGATTGTAGATTTAAATGGAAATGATTGTAATGATTGGGGAAATGATTGTAATGATTGGGGAAGCGATTGTAATGATTGGGGAAGCGATTGTAGTTGATTTGCGCGATTGGAAATGATTGAAAAATATTGTAGTGAGTGGAATGATTGGAATGATTGGATTTGATTGGATTTGATTGGAAGTGATTGGAATTGTGATTGTTTTTTGGGGTGTACAGTGATTGGAGGGAGTGACGGACCCCTCGACTTAAGTTTTTATAGCAAACCGGGTTTGCGCTACGATCAAGTTCGTATGCATACATTTAGTTCATAACGTTTCGAAAAGAAACAATCATTTTAAAATGCTGTCCATTCATCAAAATAAGTTCTTCTTGGTCGTGGAGTGATGGGTCCGTGCCAACTTCACTGTTAAAATTTGTGGTCACTTTCTGAGGAAATCGGGGATGATATTTTCATCACTTTCAAATCATGACAATCTCATCACAAATAGATGATATTTTCGTCAAAGCCCCTATACTTTTGGCATGGGCGTGACAACAATGTCACTAATTGTTTCGATGACATCCTTGTAAGGAAAATAAGCCTTGAAATTGTCATCAAGTGACGATTTAAATTTTCAAAGTGTTGAGTGGAGTGCACGATGCAGCAACGACTCACCTGGTTGCCTAAGGTGACTGTGTGGGTCCAGTGAAGACTTCGACATAGTCGACAGTGCATTCGTACTGTATCCTGCAAACAGAAAACCGGATCAACAATCATTGCCAAAGAGCGGTCACCTTTCTTACCACTTTCTCTGTACCGCAAACCTCTTCAAAGTCTCTCTCTCTCTCTCTCTCTCTCTCTCTCTCTCTCTCTCTCTCTCTCTCTCACTCACTCTCTGCGACAAAAAGCGGTGGCGGCGCGGCAGGGAGCAGAGAGGAGTGGAAATTAGTTTAGTTGACCGCTTTAGAATTCCGTGAATTGGTCTCCAGCCGCTGGAAAAGACGGTGCCAGAGTGCCTTTATGGAGGGGGAGGGCGTCCCGGCGTCGCTGCCATGTACTCCGACGCCCTCGGAGGGGAAGGGAGGGGAGGGGAGGGGAGGGGGAGGCGCCGGCGGGCCTGGCGCAGGAAAGCCATGTCTTGTACCGCGACCGCCCCAATGGACACTGCAAACACAGGCAGGCGGGGATGGCCGTGATGGGCCCGCCGCTGTCGATCGGTCTGTCGCTCTGTCTCTCTCGCACTTTTACGGAGAGCCCCGTGAGTGCGACAGAGACAGAGCGACGAAACAAGTCTCGCCCCACCGACTCCATCCCTCTCCGGGCCCCTTCTTGGTCCGTTCCACACCGCCGTTCGGAAATCCTGGAGAATTTCCCCCTCAAGTTGCCACATGATGCGAGCAGGCATATCAGCAAAGCTCACTCACCATCTGAACAAGCTAGTTTCAATGCTTTCCCGATTCGCTGATGTCCAGCTGTGTGGAGACACTAAACTCGTTTTTGCAATTTTTGGACGTGGTCTCACTCAAGTTTGACCATACGTACAAATTTGTATAGAATTTCCAGGTAAAGGTGAAGGTAAAGATATTTGACTGAAATCATTCTAAAAGTGTCCACACGGAAAGACAAATGAAAAGACAGCACCCGTTTCGAACCCAAGGGACCACTAGCTCATTTTTTGTGCAACAAAAACCTTAATTCGGGCATGGAAGGGAACGAAGACAAACAAAACATGAGGTGCGAATGTTCCTCCAGGCTGAAATATTGTCATAAATTCGCTTCCCGTTCAATTTTCCACGAAATGTAAAATACTGACACGATTCTATCACAGAGGAACAAAGAACAACAGTCCCACATTATTTCCTTGTCGTTTCTCTCTTCCATTTGTCCCTTTCTGAACTCCATTTTTTGTCTTTTTACAGCTGTCCATTTTCCTTGTCCCGGCGCCTCCAATTGACCGCCGCCCTTCAGCAGGCCGATTCCGAACATTCCAGTCTCTCTCTCTCTCTCTCTCTCTCTCTCTCTCTCTCTCTCTTTCTCTCTCTCTCTCTCTCTCTCTCTCTTTCTCAACTGTAGAGCTGGACTCTCAATGAGCGCGACAGAGACAGAGACAAAAACACCGTTCGTTCGGAGTCGGCCTGGGCCGATACGCCCTTATCACCGACAAATAAAGGGCAGAGGATTTCACTGCTGTCTCTCTCCGTCTCTCTCGCACTCACAGAGCGTGCGTGCCGTGGGGGTGCGAGAGAGACGGAGTGCGCTGGCGGCGTAATCGCTCGACCGACAGGTCCCTTTCGGTGACCCCGGTTGCACCTCGGCAGAGAAACAAAACGGCGGCCAAGTGACTGTCTTAGAAAGCAACGCCCCGCCGCCCCGCCCCACCTCACCCCACCCCACCTCACCCCGCCCCACCACGCCACGGAGACGAAGGGCCCATTGCCACTCTTAAAAGTCAGGGCGGAAGACAAAGGGGCGGCGACAATCTCGGCGAATGCGGGTCATCAGCGGGAAGCTTTGTCGCCGCGCCCTCCTCCGCGTTCTGTCGCCTCGCCCGTCTGGCCCTGGGCCGCCCCTGCCAGCGGCACACTCTGGCAAAACGTGGTGTAGAGACGCTTGTACACTGCACTCGCGTAAATTTCGTCGAAATGCACTGAAAAACCAAACGTGGTCTAGACCACACCACTGGTGTGGTCAAAAGGGTGCCATTTTAACCGCATCAGCTGGTGTGATCTAGATCACGTTTTGCCACGTTTGGTGTGGTCTAGACCACGTTTGGTGCGTTTGGTGTGGTCATTGCATGGAAAGACCACACCAAACGTGGCAAAATGTGGTCTAGACCACACCAACTGATGCGGTCAAAATGACACCCATTTGACCACACCAGTTGGTGCAGTCTAGACCACGTTTAGTTTTTCGGTGTGAAAGGAACACGTCTGAAAACCCCTGGAAATCGCCTATTTCTTACCAAGGGCTTCCTGGGAAAACCAGGTTCCGTTTTTACCGTGCAGATCGTACACTCCCAATATCCTACTCAGCTTTTTCTTCGTAATACGAACAAAAAATTATGACTGCGCAGCTAAGGTAGTAATCTGTGGTGAAGAGTTCTCAGTAACTTATGCACTCTCATTCCAGGAACGTGACGTCACGTTCAAACGAACGTGACATAATGTCACGTTCGTTTGAGCATTGTGTCACATTCGTTTGGATGTGAATTGGCCAAAAACCAGCTTGTTCACATTCAAACGAACATGACACAATAGTCAAACGAACGTGACATTTTGTCACGTTCGTTTCAACGTGATGTCACGTTCCTGGAATTGGAGTATGACCACTTTCTTCATATTACGAACAAATTTCTATGACAGATTTGTGTCGTAAAGTACTGAGAATCAGCTTAGTATTATGACTGCATGGCATTTCTCAGTAGGAAATTGGGAGTGTAGTTATTTCATTCTCAGTGCATTCTGTAAAAATCTTGCTTCGAAAATTTCGTGTTCGCAGCGCTCTCTTTATGCAGGGCGCTGCACATTTCCCTCCGTTGTTCTTTTCTCCCCCTTATTTTCGGGAACATTCTCCGTTTTGTTTGACGGGGTTCGCGGCCGCAAGCTTTGAGTGGCCTGGCGGCGGCGTGGGTGCGCCAAGGCTGCCAAGGCTGGTGGAGCCCCTCTCCGCTTCGCCCTGCTTCGCCCCGGGGCCCCGCGAGGGGGAGGGCAGCAAGGGAGGGGTGGCAGGCTTCACGCCCCGGCGCCCCGCTCCGAGCGAACGGGCGGCCGGGCGACTGGAACCAGCAGCGCCGCGCCTCCCTGCAGAGCTCACAGCGCCATTCGTCGCTCTGTCTCTCTCGCACCGACACGGGACGCCCCGTGAGTGCGAGAGGGACAGAGCGACGAAGGCCCTGTTTGGAATGAGCTGGCTGCTCACGCCGCGCGGCCAGCCGGTTCACTCCAAACAGCGCCTCCGTCGCTCTGTCTCTCTCGCACTCACGGGGCGTCCCGTGTCGGTGCGAGAGAGACAGACCGACGAAAACCACTGCCCTTGTGTCGCCCCGACCGGTGCCGCCAGTCCCGCCCCGCGGCGCCGGCCTCTTTAAACCGCCGCGTGGTGCCGCCTCACCTCACCAAAGCTCTCTGCTCGTGACAGCGGCAGCAGAAGCGACACTCGGGGCGTTAATTCAAACACCATCCGCCCCGATTCGCCCTTTCTGTGTGTGCGAGCGTGTGTTTGTGTGAGTGCGGCTGTGTGTGTGTTTGTGAGGCTGTGTGTGTGTGTGTTTGTGAGGCTCTGTGTGTGTGTGTGTGTTTGTGAGGCTCTCTGTGTGTGTGTGTGTGTTTGTGAGGCTCTGTGTGTGTGTGTGTGTGAGAGAGATAGAAGCGAGGGTTCTGTGACGCCGCAGGGCTAAAACAGTAAAGCCGCAAAAGCAAGGCACGCCAAAGCGTTATTTAATCACCGATGCTTGTGTTTGTGTTTTCGTGTTCGTCCGTGCGTGCTGTGTGTGTGTGCGTGAAGAAACGATCGAAACAGAGCCACGCAGAGATTGAAAGCAAGGCGTGGAGGGTTGTGCCCCAGAGGCAGGTCGCTGGTCGCTCGTGAGGCGTAGCCGGGCGTAGCGAGATGGAGGGAGAGCCATTAGGGAGGTTCCGTAAGACATACGATAATTTGAGGTCCAGCGCGCCGCTCTCAAGTTCAAGTCACATGCCAAGACGCCTAGCGATGCGCAAAAAGTGCAAAAATGCGGAACCAAACATCCCCCTTCGCGCCTTCATGCTAGTCAGGCCATGGCCCACCATCTGAACGGTTCATAGAGTGGATGGTACGCTTGAAATAAACCAGAAACACGGAACTCTCTCATGCATTTAGATAGGAAGATTAAGATCAGATGGGCCTGTGACGCTTGATTTCAAACAATTTGGAGACAAACCCCACTAGTGATCCGTTGAATTTGCCCAATGAATAGCACGAGAAGCCAGACCTGAAACGAATGCTAGTTTATTTTCATGGGCAGATTATTAAAATCTCCCACCCCACCCCACGACCTATACAAACCGCCGAAGAAAAACAAACACAAGGCTGCCTGAGGTTGACAAGGACATCATGCATCGACTGCCCGGCCCGAAGGATCGTTTGGTCTCTCTCTCTCTCTCTCTCTCTCTCTCTCTCTCTCTCTCTCTCCTCTTAGGGATGCCCCACGAGTGCAAGAGAGACAGCGGCGAGGCCATCTTTCGGAATCATAGGCG
This sequence comes from Thrips palmi, assembly GCF_012932325.1. Taxonomy (NCBI): domain Eukaryota; kingdom Metazoa; phylum Arthropoda; class Insecta; order Thysanoptera; family Thripidae; genus Thrips; species Thrips palmi. The sequence continues at coordinate 3,659,412 of NW_023144623.1, forward strand.
ACAGTTCAGCCAATAAAGGATGCACGACTGACACATTTCCCCCTCCTGGCGCCGAGTGGCCTCAAGAGGCGTCTAACTGTTGCTGTGTGTGACACGAAAGGCTGCGCGGCGATGGGATACCACCCTTCACCCCCGTACCAGTAACACTGAAAAAATAAAATAAAATAGGGACCTGTTTTTAAAAGAAAGCAGATCACAACGATGAGAACCTCTATGGCCATGTCAGTTGTTATCTGATTTGGTCTGGTAATGCCAGTTGCTAGATAGTTTAGCCTAGTAAAGTCTGTTGATATCTCATTTGGTGAGAAGCAATGTCAGTTGTTAGCTCATTTGATCTATTGGAATGACAGTTGTTAGCTGATTTACACGGGAAACAGCTAAGACCCGAACAAAGGAGAGCCTGTCCCTACAGAGATCCTCTGGCCGAAGTCCATAGGAAATTCCACAGTCATTATGAGACTAAGCTACACTCGAGGACAATCACAAGATAAACTCTTGGAACAACTGCCCTGCAAGTGCTTTGCTCTAATAGCTGTGTTCCATCAAGATCGGGATATTTGAGAAAATGAAGGCAGAAATTGACTGCACTGTCGCAAGCCCTGTCTTCACTTCAAATACGTACATTGGCAAGTTGCCTTGCAAAAATCACCAGCATCCCAGGACGCCAAATTTTGGCACCCTAAGGACCAGAAAACAAAATTTTAGCAGTCAAAACCGAGCACTAACTTACAAGGGTGTGAGGAAAACTTTCCAATGGATTTGTTGTCTTATCGGTGCCCTTGTCACCCCATGTCAAAAAGCGTTTTTAAAATGCCACTACTCCACTTCGTTGTTCGGATTCAGCATTGTGAATTTATCATCCAACCATCTCCCGGCCGCGTGGCTGCCAGCACTGCCACACTGTGAGAAAAAAGTACGGAAAAAGTACGGAACATGTCTGGTCAATAATTTGCCTGGAACGTCCGTACTTGCCAACTACGGAACGTTCCGTACTTTTTTTCCGTACCCATTTACATGGGTTCATATGGAGCAAGTACGGAACGTTCCGTACTTTTCTCCGTACCTCCGTTCTATATTTTTCTGTACCATTTCCGTACAAAAGTACGGAATTTTTTACAGTGCAGGCTGCGAAGTGAGTGGAGCCCGCGGTGCGCGGCGGCTGCAGGCTGAGGCTCGTTCTCGTCGCTCCGTCTCCCTCGCACTCGCGAAGCGTGGCCTCTTCGTGCGAGGGAGACGGAGCGACGAAAACGAGGCCTGCAGGTCCGCGGCATCACGTGCCGAGTGGGTGCCGCTCTTGTAACCCCTCGCCGTGACAAAAATGCCGAAGCAACGCGAACAATCACCCTTGTCTCAGTGCGGAGGGGCGCGAAGGGGGCGGGGGAGGAGGAGGGGAGCACCAATCAGTGGTTCAGTGAACCGTGGCGTATGACGAATAATGGCACATGCGGCCGGAACAAGTAACGAGGGATTGTTCGAGAGATGCCCACGGCGCTGCAGGCTGGTGTCGAGCGCGGTCGCTCTGTCTCCCTCGCACCCTCGCGCCGGGGCCCCGCGGGAGCGAGAGAGACGACGGGTGACGACAGCGCCGTTCGGAACCGGCCTGCCGCTCCGCTCCCTTTGAGGCGACCTCTATCATGCCATGGCTGCTCCGTGGCGCTCCGCAGGGGGGTGGTGGGGCGCTGGGGCGTCGCCTTGCAGTGGGGCGGCCAATGGGACGAGTGGGCCCCGCCACGCCCCGCCACGCCCCGTCCTCGACGCCCCCGTCGTGGCAGATCGATGCGACGCGTCCTGAGCTACTGCCGCTATGCGGGGATGGGGCGTGGCGGCTCGGCCGGACTCGGCGTGTGTATTGTACGAGACCAAGATGAAAACCCCGAGCCGGATACGCGCGGAGGGAACTCTCGCCAGCGACGGCAAAAAGGTGAAGGCCCCGGGGGGACTCGAACCTCCGCCACGCTGCTGCAGCCACCCTGTTGTTTCAGTTGAGGGAGTTGAGGTGGGACCGCGAAGGACCGCTGTCAACCACCAATATACCCCGATGATAGGATGCACCCGACATTGCAATTGGATGCAACCAGGTGAAAAGATTTACCTGGCAGCTAGGTGGAGATTTGGCATCCTCATGTGATAAGAGACGTGTGATAGAAGCACAATGGATCAACTGACTGCAGCCCAACTGCAGCCACAACATCGGATCATCTACGAAACAATGGATTCTCTACCCAATAATGTCGAAAATCAAACAGTGGCTCTCCTATCCAAATCCTCTATCCCACAGAGGATCCACAAGTGGATCCACTATCCAACAGTGGATCGGCTATCCAACAGTGGATCCGCTATCCAACAGTGGATCCACTATCCAACAGTGGATCCACTATCCGGCAGTGGATCCACTATCCAACAGTGGATCCACTATCCGGCAGTGGATCCACTATCCAACAGTACTATCCAACAGTGGATCCACTATCCAACAGTGGATCCACTATCCAACAGTAGATCCTATATGATGGAACTCAATTGCCCACCCAAGAAGTGTCCCGACCCAAATTTGGGCGATGAAACGTTCCTTCGTCAAATTTAGGCGATAAGTGACCCTTTCATTCTCAGTGTAAACTGATTGCGACAGTATACACTGCAAAAAAAGTGTAGATAGTACAACAAAAGTACAACAGAAACTGTACAATAAAAGTACAACAGCGATTGTAGAAAGTACAACGAGAATTGTACAAACCACAACGAGCCCTGGACTGCACAGCACTTGTCATGCCGGTTCCATTGTACTTTGTACAACAATTGTTGTACTTGAAAAGTACACTAAATTCCTGATAAAAAATTTGCCAGAAATTTGTGTACTTTTGTTGTGGTTATTTCCTGCAGTGTAGAGATACGTATCAAGAAAGTTACGATGCGGGAAGGAAATAGTGATAGAGAGCATACCACGGAGCATGGACCAAAGGTTAAAATGAAAAATGCGACGTAAGAAACAGACTTTGATGCTACGGAACGTCAGATAACCAAAACATGCTGTTTTTGATTTGGTTTTCGAAGGAAGCAAAGGATGGGACAAGATGGCATGTGACGAAAAGGATACACAAGGGTGAAAGGGAACGGCGAGGGATTGAAAGAGAAGGACGGAACAGGCGGGAAGGGATGGAATGGGAATAGGATGGATGCAGGGAGGGGAAGGAACCAACTCGACAACCCTCTCACGGTCATATCTGTATCAGATCGACACATGTGCGGTACACAGCGTGCCCATGCAACCGTGTGCGCCCCGCCAGCCTCGCTCGCTCACCCTGCTAGCCGCGCGTCACAAGACGAGATAGGAGCGACGCAAGTCACCCCATGTGTGGCGCGACGCCGAACCGAGGACCCCGTGCCGATCAGTTGGTCGGAAAGAGACGAGGAAAAAGAATTGAGATTGGAGGAGAAAGAGAAACTAGTGTATTTACAAACCGAAAAACATCTAATGCTTGTAGTATCCTGCTTACACCATTTATATGGGGTGTTCTGAGATCTAGCGCCTTTATCAGTTGCATCCAGAGCGCCTAAAGGTGCCTCCTGGTAAAACGACAAAGACGCTTCCCACCGAAACGCCTTTGCCACTCTCTGTCCAGGCACCTTGCAGACAAATCAGTCAATGAACGATAGCATTTGATGAATTCAATGAGCCCCTCCGTCCGAAGACGCGTCCTTTGAAAACACCTTTGATATTTATAGCAGCTTGGGACCATTGACAAGGCAGCAAACACCGCTCTTTTGTGGCTTCTAAACATGGCTTGCAAAAGGTCCGTGGGGGGAACTTTTTGATCCAGGGGCTTATTGAAGCAATCAAATGCTATCATGCATTGACTGGTTTGTCTGCAAGGTGTCTGTGCAGAGAGCGACGAAGGCCTCACTGTGAGAAAAAAGTACGGAAAAAGTACGGAACATGTCTGGTCAATAATTTGCCTGGAACGTCCGTACTTGCCAACTACGGAACGTTCCGTACTTTTTTTCCGTACCCATTTACATGGGTTCATATGGAGCAAGTACGGAACGTTCCGTACTTTTCTCCGTACCTCCGTTCTATATTTTTCTGTACCATTTCCGTACAAAAGTACGGAATTTTTTACAGTGCTTTCAGTAGGCAGGCGCTCTAAAAGAGGATGCAACTGACAAAATAGCTCTCTCTATCAGAGCTTTCTTCCAAATTCAGAGTGTAACAAAGCTATCACAGTTTTCCGAGCAGTTTTCAACGTTGTCTGCCCAATCCTTGCAAAAACGGTTACAAAAAGGCAACAGTCCTGACAGTGTAAGAGACTTCGCGCACAGCGACAAAACGAGTACTAAAGCCACCCGAGTGACGCAGACCGGTGGCTCGGTCCTGTCGCGGCACGAACCAACAGCCGGACGGCCGACTAGTCTGGAGTCTCGGGCCAAGAATATCCGGTGCTAATTATTCGGCGGAGACAATCTAACCGCCGTCGTGGTCATGAACCGAGACCTGCCTCATGAATATACAACCCTGGCCCTGGCGGCGCAGCTGGAAGAAGGAGGGGAGAGGGGAAAGGGAGGGGGCTGGCAGGCGTTAAGGGGTGGTATTACGTGCCTCGCTGAAATCGAACACGACTTGTCACAGAAAAGCACTGGTCCCTGCCCTCAGCCTAGCAAGAGGTGCAAAGGCAATGTTAAGATCAATTTGAATTAGAGACAATGGTTCGGGCACACATATGACAACATTCAAACAATTTTATGGCAATTTTGACGTTGTTTTGAGGTTCTTTTGTATTAATTTAGCAGCAATTTCGCAGTAACACTTGATACTGGTACAAAATTTAATACTGCGTGAGGTTGTGCGCAAAAAAATTCCATGGCCATAGTCTTTCTTTTACATTTGGTGTGCATTCGCCACATTTTGCGTTGCAACCGTCATATTACAGAAACATAAAAGACTAAAATTGCCTGTTAACCGTCCACCTGCCAACGTGGGGTAGCATCTAACGACATGGCGAAAAAAAAAACCCACAAGACAATTAAAGGCACAAAAAACGGTAATCAAGATTTGAAACAAAAACAAAGACAATTGGTCGCGGCTCCTTGCGCCCGTGGCGTGGCGGCGACTGGGGGACGACACCTACAGGAGCGATGTGCGATGACTCGGGCTGACCCCTCCGGGGGACTCATTCCGCGCGGCGTTCTGTCTCTCTTGCCGACGCGGGACGCCCCGTCGGTGCGAGAGAGACAGAGCGACGAGAGTTGGGAATCGGTCTGCACGGCCCTCGCTACAATTCATTTAGCAATTCTAATGAGCGAAGGGCGACGCCATGGCCTCGGCGGCCTCGGCCGGGGAGGGTGGAGGCCGATTCGCACTGATTGTTTATTAGTGTGGTAATTAGGTGGGACTCCCATTGGTAGTCGAAATATCGCCCACACTTCTGTTGACTCACAGACGCACAAAAAACGACAGCAAACACAAACACACACACACACACACAGGCTTATTTACTGTCTGGCGTGCGCTCGGCTTCTGAGCTACCCTAACGCGGATTGTTTTTTTTGTTTCGCACTTTCCTCCCCGTTTTTTTTCCGCGACTTTGCTTCTGTTTGCGAAGCCGTCGTCGAGTTTCTCGGCGAAACCGATCCGCGTTGACGTGTCATTGCCATTAATTTGACTCCTTGCACGACGCTCCCATCACAATCTGAAGTCGTGATTTGATTTAGCTATGAAATGGAAAAAAGTACCAGCCAAAAACACAGAAAAATAGTTTTATCCAAAGGATTGACATGATGCTCAGTCGTCGATTCATCAACCAATCAACCCCTTTGCATGAATTCTATGGATTTTTTTCTGGTCAAACAGGTTGTTTAACTGTCAACATAACCCTTGTTTAGACAACAAATGATAATCCATTCTGAGTCAAAGATATTTTGATGCGCCATAATACCTGCTGCACGCAGCAATTTTTAAATAATTTGAGTTTGTAAAATCAATGCTGTGCATTGATAACAGTGGTATGAAAGAGGACGTGTCATAAGAAACACTTCAAAATTCAAAAGAAATCGACCAGGAACGTAAACATATTTTACAATGAAACACCAGAATTGTAAGGTTCTCCTACCAAGATATGAAGAAAGATAAACAAATTTGTTTATTATTACCCAGGATTTTGAAACAAATTCCAAAAATGTCAGGGGGCGACCGAGTGCATGCGTACAGCTGAGCGGTTAGTCTGCACTCTGAAGATCCTACAGATCATTTTCTTGGCAATGCGAACAAAAGTCTTACTATTATGACTGCACGGCATTTCTATGTTGGAAAGTGAGGGTGTGGGATGCTTCCAGACCGAGTGGGAACGAAACGCCCTTCATAACGGCCGTCTGAGGCGCTTGAGACGATGCAAATGGAAGTTATCGAGACAAAGTTTATCTCTGGAAATGTAGAGAGGACGAAGGAAGCGGCCGCCAAACGGCTTGTCCTAGGGGAGGAAGTTTTGACGCCCGCGGAGTGGTATCGGCCCTGATTTAAGCGGAAGGGGGTGAGGGAAGGGGTTCGGGAGGGAGTGGGGAAGGTGCGGGGGAGGTCGCATTCACCTCGACGAAAGTGGAAAGATGGCCTGGGTAGATTTGCAAGTCAAAAGCGGGGGCCACCTCTCACTGGAGTTCGGGTGGAGGTAGAGTAGAGAGGCAAGATAGACAGGATAGAATGGCTGGGGTGGCATTGAGAGAGAGGGAGCGAGATAGAAACTCATTGCGCGCTTACCTGGCGTTTGACTGGCGGCATGTCCACCCCACGATCCTTTGTACGAGGTGTCTGAAACAACAAACACACAGAAGTGAGCTTTAGGGTTCTCATCAACGTCTCTGAAAGCATCCGTAGACTGAAGTATTGGCAAAAGGGTCCCCTAACCCAGTATTTTGCATAACAGAGATTGTTTGAGTCGGATTCTTTGGAAAATCCTGTAAAATTTGTCCCGTTTTATGCTTATATACAGAAGTTTCTGACGCTAAATTGTGAGATTGTCTCTGCTCCTTGCGTACACAGATTACTTCAGTGAAGGACCCCAGTACAGGAATGTTTTAAGGTGCGGTTCCTGACATGCATGCGTGAGCAGCCCAGGCGAGGTATTGGGTGGCATGTGCGCGCGTCTGGGTGTGTGTGTGTGTGCGTGTGTGTGCATGCGAGTGAGTTAGAGACAGGCCCACCGCACACGTCAAACATCAACACCAAAAACAACAACGCCCTATTTTCCCTGGGCCGCCAGGTACACACCGCCCGTGATAGTTTGATCAAACAACAAGAGCGGCAGCAACAACTCGGCCTGACGGCTCGCCGCACCCAATAACAACTTTTTCAACTTGAATGGCGGCGCTCCTCACCTCGCTCCGGGATGCCTTGAGGTGAAGTTATCGACCAGTCAGTCCACTGCGCCCTTCACAGCCCCCCCCCAAAAAAAAAAAACTAGAGTTTGCTCGTCATAAGAGCAGGGGGTTCTACAAGACGCTTCTGTTCCTCGGGTATCGTCACTGTAGGTGCTGCCCGCGGCCGGCCGAGCGGGAACCTCAACGCGCCGTACGCGCAAAGCGTGGACGGCCCCTGGCGTGGCACGCAGCGCTTGGGGCACTCAACTGCCGGGCCGAAGGCGAATCGTTTGTAACAAGCAAGGATGTTTCTCTGTTGCTGTCATCACAGTTCAATGCCACGTGGCATGTTTAGCGCCAGACAGAAATAAAAAATAGAAAACCCACAAAAATCACGACATGAATGACAGAACAGGACATGGATTGTGGAGGAAATGGGTGACATGCCATCATCCAAGGCGATGATACAAGGATGGGTTCCGATAGCCTGCTGTTTTCGATCATTGAAGTCACGTGGGCACTCTGATGACACTTCGGTCGGGACTTTTCTATCTTCCTCAACCATGTGGATCACCCGATCACCAAACCAGGGTTTACGGCTCGGCGAAAAGGGATCAAGGAACACGCACAACCACATCCACCAGGTTCGAACCCAAAACTCCCGGCGGCACTCTTAAGTGCCTTAAGTGCTCCATGCATGTACTCAGTAGCACACACCACACAATCGAGTTTCCGATGCATCACGTCTGTGGACGTTGACGATGGTGCTCACAGCTACCTACCAAAGAGCATGGAGAAGTTGGTCGAGAAGGTGGCCGATCTGCTGAGGTAGTCGGCGGCCGCCGACGTCTTGATGTCCAGCATGGTGGGGGGCCGGGGGTGCGCGGGGCGCGGGGCGCGTGGCGGCCTGGACGAGGCCGAGTGGTCACCCGAGACCGCGCACGGCGCGCATGGCCGAGGCACCGCAGTCTCCCCAGGCAGCACTACAGCGAGCGATCCGCACACACCCGCACGCCAGCACGTTCCGGAAGTATTGACGCCGAAAAGCTTTCCTCGCGACGCGCCGCGCCGCCGGCCCGCCCCTCCACCGCCAGCGGACCGCCGGCGGGGTGGCCGCCTGGCCCGGGCCTGGCCGCGCGGGCCGCCGGGGGTGGGGCTTGGGGAGGGGGAGGCGCCTGGCGATCAATGCGGCCAATCGGAGCGCGCGCCGCGCCCCCACCCCTCGCGCCACCCCTTCCCCCACCCCTCCCCAACCCCGCGGCACCACCCCCCGCGCGGCGAGGAGAGAGTGAGCGGAGTGAGTGGCTCGCGCACAAACAGAAACAACCTGCCGAGCGGCTGGAGCGACTGGAGAGGCGGCTGGAGTGGCCCGCGGAGTGACCGCGGACGCTCCAGGAGACTGATTCCGAGAGCCGTTTTCGCCGCACTGTCTCTCTCGCACTCATGGGGCGTCCCGTATGGGTGCGAGAGAGACGGAGCGACGAAAACGACTCTCGGGATCAGTCTGCAGGACGCCCCGAGGACCAACTCCGGGGACCCACCGCCGGCGCGGCGGGTGTTCGGGTGCCCTTGACGCCCGAACCCCGTGGCGTGGCGGTCACGCGTTTCCTCTCAGTCGCACCCCCGGCAAGAGGGTAAAAAGGGGAAACCAGCGTAAGGGAAAGAAAGCATTGAACAAAAGTTAAGTCAAACTGACTCAGATTATACGTCTTAGCAGTTTTGATTTAGAAGCCCCCACATTTTTCACTCATGAAAGTCTACGAAGCATCTGCTTTGTAGAATTGTTTAACGAACGATTTTGCTTCGTGACACTTTGTAGACTTTTATACTGTCAACGAGTTGATTTGACACACTGTTGGGCGTGTGATCATCTGACAGAACAACGTATCTTCATAGGGAATCCCACAGTAGATACGCTGTTACGTACGAGTGCCACACAGGTGAGGTGGTGGCCGAGAAGAGTGTCCAGTCCTGAAGACTGATCCCCTAGTCTTCATCGCTGTGTCTCTGTCACACCCATGAAAGTATCCTCTGAGCGAGGGGTGAATTACTCAGAGTTCTGGAGGAGTACATGAGTACGGGTGAGTACACCTTCGAAAACTCATAAATTTCACATTTTTAAACGTTTAAAACCTTTATTTAGTGTTTCAGACAATACGCAACACCAAGCCTTACTTAAAACTAACAAATTTTGCTAAATTTTAACTTTTGAGTACACTGAGTTCGGGCCAATTTGTGCACGTGAGTACACTGGTTCACCCCTCGCCTCTGAGTGCGGCAGAGACAGAGCGACGAAAACGGCTCTCGGAGTCAGCGTGTGCTGCCCCATCTGACCCTCGCGGTGCGCGTGGCACAGCAGCCGAGGCAGCAGCAGGTGCGCACTCACTGGACCTCTCGACCGCCCCACCCCTTCCGCAGCAGCCCCGGTGCTTGCGCGGGAACAGGAAAATAGGAAACGGGGGGGGGGAGGAAAAGTGGCAAAGGGGGAGAGGAGAAGGGGGAAGGGGAAAGGAAAAGAGAAGAGGGAAAAGGGGGAGAAGAAACGGGGTGAGGTGAAAGGGGTTAAGGGGTAAGGGGGCTAGGGGAAGAGGAAAAGGCGGGGGGGGGGAGGGGGCTGAGGGAAAGAGGAAAAGGAGGAGGAGAAAAGGTGAAGGGGTAAGGGGGGTAGAGGAACGAGGGGAGGGGAACAGGGGGAAGTGAAGAGAGGAAGAGGGGGCGGGGGCGCACCGCCGGAGACCGCCACCGCCGCTACCGGCAACAATTTCCGACCGGGCCGGCTGGGCCTATCATAGGATGAACGGGGCGGGATATCTTGTGGCGCCGCGACGCGATTGTCCGACGAGCAGCCGCGGAAACCGAGACCGCGGCGCCGCCGGGAAAAGGGCAGAAAGAGAGAGAGAGAGAGAGAGAGAGCGAGAGAGAGAGCGAGAGAGAGAGCGAGAGAGAGAGCGAGAGAGAGAGAGAGAGAGAGAGAGAGAGAGAGAGAGAGAGAGAGAGAGAGAGAGAGAGAGAGAGAGAGAGAGTTTAGTTTAGAACAACGTTCTTTCAATGGGTTTCTCAAAGGCCCTCACGCCCTTCGACCACCGATGTGAGGTCCTCAAAACAGTTCTTAGTTGCACGGAAAAACGTTCAAACGTTTTTATGGTTGCTACACACTAAATGTCATGGGACTTTTTTTGTCCCATGAATGATGCAATTTTAAGCACATCCGGTGGTGATGCAATTTTGTGTCAGCCAGGCGGGACAAATTGTCTAATGAAAGTACGATTTGCAGCAGGTGTCAGACAAAATGTGTCGCCAGGCGGGAACAAAATTGTATCAGCGTCGGATGTGCTTAAAATTGCATAAGTCGTGGGACAAAAAAAGTCCCATGACATTAAGTGTGTACGTATCTTCTTCAAAATCAAGACTGTCACCCGCAATCATCCTCCCCTACCCTCAAAGCCGTCCTTGTGTGAAACGCTTTCATCCCTTCTTGTGTGCTTGATCAGCTAATTAATAATCCACATACTTAACACCGTTACCGGCGGCGAAATGCGGTCATTCGCCACCCGACCACCTTTCCCCATCTTTCCTCTTCACCTGCGCAGGGGTGTCTCGCCGGCCGCTCGCAGATTTTCCGACAGATAAATCCGACGCACTGCTTTCTCGACCGACTCCCCCTCCCCTCTTTTCGACCGGTGGCCACCGCGAATCTCGACAACAAACTACACTGTATCTTAACTGCATAATCCACTTGAGGGAGGCGGGCGGGCCGCGCCGCGAGGGAGCCACTTTGATCTCCCGATCGGGGCAGCGATGCCGCCGCCCTCGCTCTGTCTCTCTCGCACCCCTAGGCCACACTCCGTGAGAGCGAGAGAGACTGAGCGGGCAGGGCGGCGGCGGCGGGGTGGAACACTGGGTGGAACCGCTGTCACAATGAGAGCACAATGATGACACCAATACTCCCCGAGGGTGGGTCGAGCAGCCGCCCGTAGTCGCTCTCTCTCTCTCTCTCCCTCTCGCACCGCCGACGGGACGCCCCGCGAGTGCGAGAGAGACAGAGCGACGAAGCGACCGATTCGGGACGGGTCCGCTGGCCGGGCCCGGTGCGGTGCGCCGCGCCTCCTCCGAGCCGCCTCGCCTCGGGGCGGAGGACCCGGCAGACCGATTCCGAGAGCCGTTGTCGTCGCTCTGTCTCTCTCGCACTCGTGGGGCGTGCCCGATAGGTGCGAGAGAGACAGAGCGACGAAGGGTTGGCCGCACCAGCGAGTGGGACAAGGACGGAAAACGAGGCGGAAGTCGAGGGGACCGGAAGTGAAGGGAAGCGCGGGACAAAAAGCAGCCCTTTCAAAGGGGGATGGACGTGTGGGGCCTCGGCGAGCAAACCGACGAGCACACCGACAGACCACGGGTAGGCAGCTAGCACGCGGGCGACAACACACAGCGGACTAGAAGATCGGCGCAGGGCCGGCGGCCGAAGCTCTAGACGCGTTTTGAGCTCTTGAGCCCCTAGGACTTAGAGTGCATGCACACAGGTGGGCTCAGAAGATTAAATACTGGTTTTCAAACCGGGGCACGCACCAGGCCCGGATACAAGGAAAAGGGTTGTGTGTGTGTGTTTGCCCCCTCCCTTTTCACCATGGCACTGGGATAGCCGCCTGAAAGGTAGGCAAAAAGTGATATTGTGCCCAAGTAAGAAGACAAAACGTGCTGCTTTGCCCCCTGTAAGAAGGCAAATAGTGCTTCTTTATGTCCCCTCCCCCTTTTCCCACCCCAAGGCCGCCTCTGGATCCGTCCCGGGCGCCACTGGAGTGTCAAGAACTTACCAATACATTTGCAGTTCTAGCAGACATTTAGTCATAGACACCACACAGACGTACAGACAGACAGATAGACAGACAGTCAGACAGAAAGACATTCGGACAGACAGAAAGGCAGTCGGATAGACAGACAGGCCAAGTGAGAGCACGGTGACAATGAAGTGGCCTGCACGTGCCGGCGCGTGGCGCGTGGCGCGGCGTTACCATATGCCGCCACGCGGCCTGGCCGTGCCGTGCCGCGGCAGGCAGTGATAGCGTCGTGGGTGTTCGCAGTGTGCGCGCACAGCGCGGCCGTGCCGATCTGGACCACCAGAGAGGACGAGCCAAGAGCAGTGTGAAGCCAATCCAGTTAGCTTCGCCGTAAACTTATTGTCATCCCGACGGTCTGCGGAGACAAAGAACAAAGACTCACTGCTGCACGGAAAGTGTGTTGTAAAACGTGAAGCTAAATTATCTAGGCCAATTTGTGCACAGAGATGGGAACTCGGAAAAGAGCATCCTTGTCAATTCTCATCAGTTGCTCTCTCGCAGTGTTTTCATTCTGTGAGATCCTGTGGATATCGGAAAAAGCATTTCCTAGACTTTCCAGGGAAGATCAGATATTATGGCATAGGTATTTCTTGGTGGAACAAAAAGTCAAAACGCCCCGTGCGAAATCGATAGTAGCTGCAACAGCGCGCGTGAGAAAATCCCAAAGCGTGCGAATGAAGCTTATTGAAAATTTGCCGTCAAGATTATTTATACCATAGCGAGAGAGGGACAGCAGCTGGGGCTGCGGAGGGGAGGGAGAGAGAGGGGGGGGAGGGGGGAAGCGCGCGACGGCAGCAGCCGCAGCGTAATCTAATCAAGTGGCATCGCGGCGCATCGCGGTGTCATGTTTCTGATACTCCCCCCTCCCCTACCCTACCTTGAAACTCTCACGACACCCCCAACCCCTGCCTCTTCCCACCCCCTCCCCCTCCCCTCCCATCCACGCCTCCGCGATGTCACCTCAAATCCACCCCTCTGAAGTGGACGCCCTCCTCGGTAGCCCAGTATTGTGATGTTAAGGTCTCCTCTCCTGTTCCTTTGGATCATAGAGCGAGTAGGGGTTATTCAAGAAAACGTGATAAAAATGGAACAAAACAGCTGTTTCTCTGACAAGAATTGACATTTTCATGCCAGAACAAATGATATTCTCACAATGAAATGCTCACTTATGGTGCGGCATGAGTTCTCGTCCAGGAAGCAGCTGTTTTGTTCTATTTTTACGAACTGTCCCACCCTAAACTGACCCTGTTTCTGTTTTTAAAACGTCTCAGTCCTGAATCGTCCTGGAAAGACCTCAACGCTGAGAGTGAATGAGTCATGACCAGGACCAACATTTTGAGAGGGGTAATCTTCATCACCCAAATTTGGGTGGAGGGTGAAAATTATTTTTGTCTGGCACCAAATTTTTTGGGGCTTCCTCGACCAAATTTGGAGATATTGTCAAGCTGCCCTTCCAGCATGCTTCCCGTCGGTGCCTCTCCCCGAATCCGGACCAGGCTGTGGCCTCCCCAAGGGGGAAATCACTGTGGATTTGCGTGTGCAAATCCAGTGAATTTCAGTCGAATTTCGATGAACTTCAGACAAATTTAGATTAATTTCAATGAATTTTAGTCGAATTTCAATGAATTTCAGTCAAATTTCGATGAATTTCAGTCGATTTTCGATGAATTTCAATCAAATTTCGATCAATCTTGATGAATTTCAGTGCATTTTCAAGTTTGATGAATTTCGGTGTACAAATTTGGCTGGAGTTACTTCCCCTTGGGCGTCCCCGTCCAGGTGCGCGTGGCGGCCGCGGCACCGCGCCCTGCTTCCCGTCCGGACCCGCGCGCTTCCGCAGCCAATTAAGGCGATCGGGGATCACTTCTCCGCGGAAGGAAATCTGGGCCACGGCGGCGGTGTCCCCGTGGGAGAGAGGGACGGGGGAGAGGGGGAAGGGGGGGGGGGAGGAGGGGCGTGACCAATGGCTGCCATCAGCGCGATCCGACACGGGCAATTGGCTCCAAGAGCGGCTCGCGGCGCCTCGGCACTTGGCCCGTGTCATCCCACCCCACTCGCTCCGTCTCCCTCGCACCCTCGCGGGGCGCCCCGCCCGGGCCGCCGGTGCGAGGGAGACAGAGATGGAGGTAATTCGGAATGGCTGGCGACGCGGCGGGCGCGGCGCTAGCGCCCCAAAGTGCCGCGCCATTTCCACAGCGGATGAAAAAGGGGAGGGAAAAAAACAACAACCCTTGCGCTAACGTGAACGCAGATGGATGAGCCAGGCGTGCCTTCTTCGTGTTTTTTCTTCAGGCCGATGTTGTTGCCTTTTGCGGTGGAAACGTTCTTACAAAGTGTCTGTGCTTCACAGACGGTTCTTCGAATTCGCACGGACTCAATGGCCTGTGAAAGCTACACTTTTTCTTGAAGGAGACTACAGCAAAAATCACGAGGAAAATCGGCAGTGTTTAGAATTACAACTTTCCGGAATCAGCGACAAACCGCGCTTCTGCACTCTAAGTTTTGTAAACTGAAGATTCTCTATTATGGTGGTGCAGCTGACTATATAACATGTCGTTTAGATTTCACTGTACCTTATAAAGATATTTTGACAAATTTTGTTTGTATTATGGAGAAAATCTCCACCATAATATGTTGGTGCAGCTTTTCACCTTGGTACAGTATAAATTGCACGGCTGTTCCGGCAAAGTTAGACCGATTCCGGCAGTCGGTTTCGTCGCATCGTCTCTCGATCAGCCTACATAGTCCGAGAGTCACAGTGCTGTTCGGAGCGCCCAAGAGTCGGGACGTCCGAGACGCGAGCGAGCATACTGCCGCGGCGGAGCGAGCGAGGCCTCGTGTGTTGGACGAATGCCCAATGTCGGCCACGCACGCGATAATCTTATTAAGACGAGGGGCGCGTGGACGGCCTGGACTCGCTTGGCGTGGACGCGGCCCAGCGGAACGGAAAGACTGCCCTGCACTTCTCGGACACCCGGAGGGAGGGGGCGGAAGGGGGTGGAAGCGGAAGAGGGTGGAAGTGGAAGGGGGTGGAAGTGCACGGGGGTGGAAGTGCAAGGGGGTGGAAGTGGAAGGGGGTGGAAGTGCAAGGGGGTGGAAGTGCAAGGGGGTGGAAGTGAAGGGGGTGGAAGTGGAAGGGGTGGAAGTGCAAGGGGTGGAAGTGCAAGGGGGTGGAAGTGCAAGGGGGTGGAAGTGCAATGGGGTAATAGTGCAAGGGGGTGAAAGTGAAGTGGGTGAAAGTAGAACCGGGTTAAAGGGTGGAAGTAAAAGCAGGCGGAAATGAAAGGTGGAGCAAGTGGAATGGGGTGGAAATGGAAGGGGGTGGAAGTGAAATGGGGTGTAAGTGAAAGGGAGTGTAAGTGAAAGGGGGGGTCTAAGTGAAAGGGAGTGGAAGTAAAAGGGGGAGTGGGAGGGGGAAGAAGTGAAAGGGGGGTGAAAGTGGAAGGGGGTGGAAGTGAAAGTGGTGGAAGTGGAAGATGTAAAGCAAGGGAGCCGCAACGAGTGAACTTATTTCAGGCGTTCACAAAATAATGAGATTACAGCAATTTTATAGGAAATTCCGCGTAAAATTAGGGGGAAACGTTATACGTTGAAACAGGACAAAACTTCATCACAGCATTGATTACAGGAGATCACCAGTCCTGTTAAACATAGGACTACCGGGGTTGTGGCCCCTTCGGGATGAAAAGAGGCGTGGAAGGGGGCTATAGAGATGCGATATAAGGGAGAGAGGGTTATGGGAGGGGGTGGGGGGAGGATGTGGAATGCAGTCAGCCAGACGCCCTAGTAGATAAAGTCGTCGCTCCAACAAAAGCAGTCAATGTCCATGTGGAACGAGAGATGACTAGCCGAAAATTAAATATCTCTAAAATCAGCCAAGGCTAGCTCAGGGCCGTCGTGGTCGCAGCTCAGAGAGGCACTTGCTTCGGATCACTGCTCCAAGATTTCCAATGACCGGGTGGTGCCGCCGCGCAACACCCTGCCGCTGGCAGTCAAACGACTCGCGCCAGAAAAAGGCCACTCGAAATAAATTCCAACCAAGACAGCAAAAAGAGAAACAGCCGAAAATAAAAGTCTTTCGCCGCGTGCCGCAATGCGTGCGTGGCTGCGTGCGAAGGCACAGTCCGCCCGGCCGGACGGTCCTCTTCCCTCTCTCACTTCCATCCGCTGTGCAGCGAGTGCGACAGAGACGAAGCACCCTGCCGGCGGCGTGGCGCGCGCTCGGACGCACACCAGGGGTGCCGCCGGCCGGCGGACTGATTCCGAGGTTCGTCGCTCTGTCTCTACCGCATCTACACGGAACGCCTCATGAGTGCGAGAGGGACGGAGCGACGAAAACGGCCCCGTCGGCGGGGACGGCTTCGCGGCCTGCTTCGCGGGGGAGGCGTCGAATCTCAAACAGCGCCAGTTAGTGTACAATGGAGTACATGGAGCGCCTCAGCACCGCCGTGGGTGGGGAGCGGCGGGGGAGGAGAAGGGAGGGGAGGGAGGGGGAGGACAGGGGGGTCGTGGGCGAGTGAGCAGCGTGTGAAGCCGCGGGGAGAGGGGTGGTGCGAGGGGCGGGGAGGGGAGGGGGAGGTCACGCCGGTGCGTGCTGCCTCGGCGGCCCTGGCCCTGGCCTCTGACTGCCCTCCGCGACCGCGGCCGCCGAGCGTGACCCCTGCCACCCGACTCGAAAGCGTCGTCGCCCCGTCTCTCTCGCACTCGTGGCGCGTCCCGTAGGGGTGCGAGAGAGACAGAGCGACGAAGTGACCCCTCGGAATCGGGCGTGTGCGAGGGAGACAGAGCCGCTGTCTGCCGCCTGGTGCCGAGCCATGCTCTGTCTCTCTCGCACTCACGGCGCGGCCCGGCAGGGAGCGAGAGAGACAGCGAGCAGTGCCCGCAACGCGCCTGCCTGGTGATCCCCCGCGTGGTCCCACGGTGCAGCAGCAATGGTTTGTTGTGATTGCCGCACTGATTGCAGTTGTGCCAGCTGATTTATCGAGTGTCTCGCTCGCGCGCACGCACGCGCCGCGCGGTGCGTCTCGCTCGCACGCGTGCCGTCGCGTGACGCCGGAGTCACCGTGTCAGGTAGCCGGCCCGGCCAAGTGGCTCGGCGCGACGCGTTATTGATGGTCAGCAGACCGATTCCGAGAGTCGTTTTCGTCGCTCTGTCTCTCTCGCACCTGTACGGAACGCCTCTCTAATGCGAGAGAGACAGGGCGACGAAAACGACTCTAGGAATCAGCCGACTGAGTCAGAGTGGCCTGATGGTGACTGCCAATCTCAAAAACTGACACGTTCATTAGGTACAAGTGTGTCATGTTGACTATAGATAAACATTGCGTGTAAGACACTACGCACATGGAGTACGCTGTAAAAAATTGAATTTTGGAGTCGAGAGCTTTTGTTTCACATCGAGATGCTCTTGCAATAGTTGAGCGCTCTCCACTGATCTAATGCAAATGCTCTTGCATTAAAAACTAAAACTCTTTATTTTTTCAGAGGTATATGAAATTGCACAACCTGCACTGCATCTCTGTTCACAGTGATGCAAAGGTTCAGAGCATTATGTTGAAACGAAACATGACGTCACATCCCTGGTAAAAAGAAGTGCCAACCAACCGCAACCAACATGGTTGCTGCAAAAGTCAAATTATTATCACTTACGTATTTTTGGCTGAGCGATAGCGAAGCCCTTGCCGTGTTTGGGCGCGCTGAAAAGTGACTGGTCGTGAGTCTGTCTGTCTGTCTGTGTGTTTGTACTCACCAACGATTCTCAGCAACTACAGTGGCTATAGTTTCAAGATTTCGTATTTAACGTCGCCTTAGTACCCCCCAACACGAGTTTGTTTCAAATCGTTGTTTAGTATCGTTTGAAATATTCAAAACATACTTTTGAATCAGGTTATTAGCATGGTTAGGTTGGCAGCACTCAGCACTCACGAATTTCTCATACCTGCGGCCGCGGCTCTCAAATACGGGACAGAAGCAAATAAGCAAATAAAACAAAATAACGAGCAGAAGGGTTTGGAAATGAGATCGGCCATAGTTTTTCCACATTCTAGAATGATTAAAACCCTTTTAGAGTATCAACACAGCGAAATATGGAGAATGGCAGTGAAAATGATTTACGTGTTTCGTTCCCCTCTCCCCCCTCCCCCTTTCGAGGGGAATCTTCTTCAGGTCAGTGCACTTTGACAGAGCAGTGTAAAAAGGATGTTTTTATTTTGACCTTTTGTATTGTGGGCATCTACTTGTTTCATTTTCTATAGTGTCATCCTCTTTTTTAAATTTTCATAGTAGAGGAAATCAGGGAAATGCATAAATAACTTGTGTTGAAATTAGCAGGCATACTTAGTTTAGACTCGAGAAATACATTCTATTGCAATGCTGCAAGCTGACAAGAGAGCAAAAGTACTAACATGTGTTTATTAATAGAATCAATGTATGGTTGTGTATATTTAATCCTAATAGAGTTTGAATTGATATTGGGTTCAAAGAGACGACTCAGGTTTTGAGCGGTGAGTGAATTAGTGAATGGATTTAATGAGACGATTCCTTTCACTTCACTGAAGTTAATATAACTGGTACTACTCAGTATTGCATACCTGAGTAAGAAAAATTGTGTCGGTTCATTAAGCCTTGGGTAGCCTTGGCATTGGACTCTATATGACGAATCACTGGATTTGACAATAATTGGTCCCCGTTAACTGGTTCAGATCAGCCTACCCTAAACTGACTCTCTTAATATTAACTGTGATAACGTATGCCAATCAATATTGTTTTATTCACTGGTTCACAATGAAAGAATGACAAAATGTGTCATAGATATTACTTATAAAATTGAGAATTCATTAGTTAAGAAAAAAAGAGATATCGAATAGTGACCCAATCATACGAGTAACCAATTAAGCGATTCAATGCTGGCAATTGAATGTTACTCGACTGAGGGATTCACATTGGTGTGGCATCAGGGAATTGGTGATGACAGAGGGTGCTTCATGAAGACAGTGTAGGAATGTACAGAAATTGAGTCTAGATAGTTGTTTGTAGATTTCAGTGTACTAGTCACAAAAGCTACATTTATTTCAATGCCAAACCTACACTTTCACCTAGAGCTACGCAAGTTGGGGCGAAAATTTCTAATTTGAGAGTCATGCGTTTCCCTGCAGTTTTCAGTGCGCTGACTTCAATATTGACTTCTAAATAGTCCCCAGACCCAAAATTTAACCGATTTTGGGTCAAATTTTTTAAATTGAATTGCACATTGATTCTTGCAGTTTTTTGAGTGCTGATAGCAAAAATCACTTCCATTTTGACATCAGACTTATATTTTCATCCGAAACGAGGTCATTTTGGACCAAAATTTTCAAGTCGAGTCTTATATTGTTTCCTGCAGTTTTTGGTGTGCTGAACTCAAAAATGACTTCCAAAATTTTCCCAGACTCACACTTACCCGAATTATGACCAATTTTGGACCAAAATTTTTAAATCGAGTTTGACATTGATCCCAGCATCTTTTGGTGTTCTGATAACGAAAATCACTTCCATTTGTACCCCTGGTCTAAAGTTCACTCAATATGAGGTCCTTAAGATGCACATTTCGTCTTCTCAAGCAAAGTCCAAAGTGCACAAACCATGTCAATTCGCATCGCTCAGCCACACTACGCGCCCAGACTAAACGGCGCGTACCCCTAGTTAACATTTGTTATTGTTTTTATGTCTTTTCCACATTCCGCTTGGACCTGTCCCTTCATGAACCCGGGCGGGCGCTGCGCTGGTCGCCCGCCTGGAGGGCCACTGCATTAAGCGCGAAGTGCGAGAGAGCGCTTAATAGAGTGAGAACCCTTTGCTGTCAGATATTCATTACGGTGCATGAATAAACAAGGGATCGGCGACAATAACTGGTATGATCGCTTGATCGGTGGCGCGACCCCTCCGCTGCCCTCCACTGCGTCGCCACCCCACTCTCCCCCCCTTCCCCCCCTCCCCTCCGCGCGCCACGCGACCAGCGCGCGCCGTCCTCACTCTCGGCAGCGAGGGGGCGCACCAGGGAGAGGACAAAATTTTAACTGCAAATTAAAACTTGCCGGCCCACACACACACACACACACACACACACAAAACCAACCACACACACACACACACACACACGCGCGCGAACACACACTCACACATACACAAATTAACGGCACGCCACCGCCGCCGCTGCTCACACACAGGCGGCTCGCCAAATAAGAATCTGAGAAGGCGACAAAGGCCGGAAACTGCTCGCCGGAACCAGAAAAAAGGAATCAGTCTACTAGTCAGCACCTTGTATCCGGCTCCTGATTTTATAATTAAAATTTAATGTATTCGAGCCAATAACACAAGCACGCTGCATATACGTATGAGCTTGACCAAAATTTTTACTTTCAAAAAATTAAGACAAATATAGATTTTGACTACTAGTTTGAACTTTTCACTGAGAATTCATATCATTGCCTTTCTAACGGCCGTCAAAATTCAAAGTAATTTTTTCACGGAAAAAACAGGTCCTGGTTTCCCCAGGAACTTCCTGGAAATGCACCTGTGAGAATTCATATCATTGCCTTTCTAACGGCCGTCAAAATTCAAAGTAATTTTTTCACGGAAAAAACAGGTCCTGGTTTCCCCAGGAACTTCCTGGAAATACACCTGTGTGTATTTACCATAGGCTTCCTGGGAAAACTGGGAACCGTTTTACCGTGCTAACCGGACTTAAAAAAAAAAAAAGAACTGAAGTCAAATTTTTGTCGGTAAGTTATTTTTAGCGGCGTGGTTCTCACGCTAGTTCTCACGCACCTAAGTGGCGGCATCGAGTGTTGAGTGTTGTTACGCGGCGTTCATGGCGTCCCAGGGGACCGGAGGCCCCACGGGGCCACGCCGACACCAGGGCGGGAACGCTTAGGCGCACCCCTCTCCCTCCGCGCGCCAAATCTCTTCTCCCACGCTCCCCCTCCTCCCCCGATCCACAAGTCAGCCGAGTTTATGAATTTGTTTCTCATATTCGACCTTCACAAGTGCGGCTCGCTCGGACTGAGCCGGCCAATAACTCCAACAATAACATCAACACCGAACACCCCGGCACCCTAACGAACCACCCTTCGCCTACCCTCCCCCCTCCATCCCTCCCCCCTCCATCTCTCCCCCCTCCCCTCCCCCTGCCGAAACAGACGGAGCCAGCCAGGCCACGTGATTTATGGATTCCAGCATCAATGGCTGGCAATGAACAACAATCAAAACAGCTCGTCAGAAAGTGCCTGGGAAAGTCGCGTCGTTGCTTTATGACTTGTGAAAAGCGTCGGGACAACACGGCGCTACTCGTGCCGGCCGCCCACGCCGAGTGCCCACCCCACCCGGCCCCGACCCGCCCCACCCCGCCAAGAGCGAAAAATAAAATATTGGCTCCATGCGAACACTGTACGTATCGACTGAAAGGCGAGACAAGCTCTGAAAGTCTCACGTGGAAAATCATCCTTAGTTCCAACCACACACAAGGTAATCCTTGTAATTTTGGAACCTTCCGGATCTCTCTCCAAACCACTAAATAGTTGAGAATCGTACAGGGATGCTCATGGTGGTTGAAGAGGATAAAGGTTTTATCTGCAGTACCAGTTGGGCGGGTTAGCGAAATTTTCATCTGCTTGTTTTGGGGACGTGCACCAATAATTCGAAATAATTTGGAGCAGGTTAAGTGACGCAGAGCAAATGTTCTATGAACATTTTCCCTGGCACCATCATCTCGATCTCGATCATCTTGATCATCTCGATCTCGATCATCTTGATCATCTCGATCATCTTGATCATCTCGATCATCCCGATCACCTCGATCATCCCCCGTGATGATGGCTCACTTCTCGCGTAATCCGCGTGACTGTCTTTATGGCGGGGCACTCTATCGCTCTCCCCACTTTGTGCACGTGCAACCAGGTCGTGCATATCTCTCTCTCTCTTTCTCTCTCTCTCTCTCTCTCTCTCTCTCTCTCTCTCTCTCTCTCTCTCTCTCTCTCACACACACACACACACCAAGGGAGAAACGGAACGCGTGCACGCACGCACGCACACACACGCACACACACACGCGCATGCGGAACAGTTGCAAGATGCTTGCCGACCAGACCGGAACGGCACACGCCACTCTTACACACACGCACACACACACACACACATACATACATACACTGACATGTTGGTGGATACACTGCGCCAGTCAGCAATAATCGTCCTATTGTGGCGCGGTGCGGCGGTCCAGCGCATTGCGCGATGTTTTCCCACCCGTGAGAAAAGGAGGGGAAGAGGGAGGGAGAGGAAGACTGGGGAAGGGAGGGGAAGGGGGAGGAGGATCGAAAGGGGGGTTGGAAAGGTATAAACAGTACCACGCTGCGGTTCGAAACGAAGTTCGCGAAAGGGATTGAAAATCGCGGCCCTGGAAATACAGAAAGGGGTAAAAAGTGGGGGGGAGGGGGGCTAGCGGGATGGGGCAGAGGAGGGGGGAAGGGACAAAGGGGGAGCCGCTTGATAAAGATTTTGACTTGATCGCTGCGCTCGTCAGAGCCCCAGGGAGGGAAAGGGGGAGGGGGGGGGGGATGAGCCGCAAGCCAAAAGCAATATGGGGCCTCAAAAGTGTGGATGGATATTTTTCATTTTGAATTTGGAGAAATAAATATTCCAATCGTGTCAAATTAAATTTGATGCGTGGATGATACGCTGCTGCATACTTGATCCAGGAAGCGGAAGAAGGGGATAACTCAATTTTGGCCATTTTTCAGGAGAAACAAAAAACTGTTAGCAGGGAAAACTAAAACAAAACAAATGAATGTTGCAGATGTTAATAATTTCAAAAAGCATTAGTAAAATTTTGGAAAAAAAATCAAAAGTGTAAGGTCACTCCGTAGAGGATTTCTGCGACTTATCACTTTCCGTTGAAATGGAAAACAGAGTCAGCTCACCTTATATTTCCTAAACAAAGAGGAATTTGGAGACAAGTCAAGTGGAACAATAGTCTGCATAAAGTGTATGTTACTCTGGTGTATTTTTTGGACTTAGCTCTTTTTTCCAAATTGAAATTTAAAATTAAGGGGGGGTTAAGTTGAGTTGATTCTTTTTACACTAGATCCATAAAAACACAAGTTGAGTTATATCCTTTTGCCAATTTGTCAAACGGACTCATGTAGACTAAGGTTGAGTTATCTCCATTGTCCAATGAAATTTGGACTGTAAAAGGGGTTAAGTTGAGTTATACCCTTTTTCCATGTGGATTTTCTCCCAAACTGCTTGGAATTCAGTCAAATAATTTGGTGTAATGATGTAAACCATTCTAAGGCACAATAATAAAATAAAAACTTAATTTGGGGATGAGTCAAGTTATTCCCTTCTTCCGCTTCCTGGATCACTTGTTCACGAGAATAGAATGAAAGGGTACAATACGCAGCTGGGCTCGGAAAAAATAAGAGGAATGAGACTAACAACACCAACAACTTATCGGGAAAATAGACAAACATCGTGAAAAGTGGCCCTCTACTGAGAAAAACAACAACAACAAAAACTAAGGAATGTTTGTTTCAGTATACCTCAGAAATGTTTGTTTGAGTGGCTCCAATTCAATGTGCTTCGAGAAACCTGTCCAGCCGAAACACAACCAACATGATAGGTGTAGGCCGCCTCAAGCCCTCACGTCCGCACGATTCACTCCCAGGTCAGGTACACTGGCAGGTGCTAGCGCTCCACTGCGCCAACGCCCAAACGGCTCGGAAACCAAGCAAGGCGAACCACGCTAACCCGTGCCCGCAGACTGATTCCGAGAGTCGTTTTCGTCGCTCTGTCTCTCTCGCACCTGCACGCGACGCCATACGAGTGCGAGAGAGTCGAAGCGATGAAAAACGACACACGGAATCCGTTTACAAACTAAATACTTACAGACTTTTTGTACAAGTATGAATGTGTGCAGGTGTAAGTTATAATAAAATTCGTACATAAATTAGGGACAATTCATTTATTACCTCAGCTCAAAATGAAAATATTGTTTCTAATTCATGTATTAAATTGTACGTAGCTTACTTATGCACAAATTAGTGCAATAGTTATAGGAAATGAAAGTACTGCATTAACATTTTTAGTGTGTACTGACCGCGTAAAGTAAACCCAACAAACTCTGCCACCTGTGAAATTCAATAACCACCGATTAATCGCTCTGAACGAAGCCACAGGTGCGGTGCGGGTCCCACCGCGCAGCGTTGGGCGCGAAACGAGCTCCACCCACGCCGGACCGACCGCGGCACTAATCCCGCCAAAAAACAAAGGAAGGCGAGTTGGAAACGAGAAACAAAAAGAGAAACTACACTGCGACTTGTCGCGACAACGCCCGGCCTCGGTGTTTGCCTCCACCTGCGCGGCGGGTGGAGAACCCCCCGGCCCCTGGGGCGCTGCTGGAAAGAAAAGCCAATTGCATTCAGCGCACGGCGCGGCGTGGCGGGGTGCGGCGGTGCGGGGTGGGGCGGGGTGGGGCGGGGCGGGGCGGGGTGGGGCGGGGCGGGGCCTGGCGCTCCAGCTCGTCGAAATGAACTCCAGGACTTATCCCGCTCGCTCAACACGCTCTCTCCTCGCCGCCTCTCCGCCGTATAATTTCATATTAATAACGCGCTGCCGTGCCGTGTCATGCCGTGCCACGCCGTGCCGCGGGGGCTACCGCCTCTGCTGCTGCAGCGGCACCACGGGCAAGGCAGGGCGCGACGAGGCGGCAGTAGCAGCAGCAAGAGCAGCAGCAGACTGATTCCGAGAGTCGTTTTCGTCGCTCTGTCGCTCTCGCACTCACACGAGACGTCCCACGAGTGCGGGAGAGACAGAGCGACGAGAACGACTCTCGGAATCAGTCCGCAGCGGCAGCAGCAGCGACCGGGGCGACGCAGCCAAAGCTGCCACAGGAAATGAGAACAGGGAAGGCCCGCCTGCTCCGGCTGCTCAGCCTGCCGCCTCTCGGATGGGAGCGGCGGGGGAGGGGGGAGGGGAGGGGGAAGGGTGTAAGAACCGCTGCTGCTCTTCGGCGCCGCTTCGCCGCTTTACACGAGACTGGGCCAGTCGGCTAAGCCCGCCCGCAGACCGACGCCGAGAGTCGTTTTCGTCGCTCTGTCTCTCTCGCACTCACGGAGCACGCCGCATAGGTACGAGAGAGACAGTGTGACTCTCGGCATGGGTCTGCCGCGGTCACCGCAAGCCCAATGCGATTGCCTTTTCAAAGTGCGCGCTCACCCGGCGGGTGTCGTCCTGTCTATCTCCTTCCAGCGGGGTGGTTCCGCCGCGCAGAGTGGTCGGCCGTCCGCCTCTCTCACACGCATGGGACGCCCCGGGTGGGTGCGACAGAGAGGCAGCGACGGCCGCACTCACTGCGAGGAATCGGCCTGCAACTGCCCACGCAACCGCACCGCCCTACCCGTCTCTCTCTCTCTCTCTCTCTCTCTCTCTCTCTCTCTCTCTCTCTCTCTCTCTCTCTCCTCACGCTCTACCCTACCCACGCATTCGTTGTACCGCCCCTGTAAAAAATTTTTAGTGCGTTCTCGTGCTTTTCTGGTGCGCCCGTAGTGCATTATCGTGCAATCGAAGGGCATTCACAGTGCGTTTTAGTGCGAACATGGAGCCGCCGTAGTGCAATTTCGTGCAATCATAGAGCATTCGTAGAGCATTTTAGTGCGAATGAAGTGCAGTGGTAGCGCAAGCGCAGCGCATTCGTAGAGCGAATTAGCGCTAGCGTAGTGCATTCGCAGCGCGCGTAGCGCAAACGTAGTGCAGGCCGCCCGGGGCCGCCCTACCCGCGTCCATCAGCCGCAGGGCAGCGCCTGGAGCCAAATTCCAAACTTGACCGAAGACACATCACCCTACAGAATTAGATTCGTCTCAAGAAGACAAACAAAAAATGTCAACACATATCATGGGTTAAAATGGAAAATGAAAGAATTATTGAACTTCCAATGTCTTTTTGACCATTTTTGCACTCTAAAAATCCAATAACTCTTTCATTTTCCATTTTAAGCCATGACATGTGTTGACATTTTTTGTTTGTCTTCTCGAGATGAATCTAAATCTGTAAGGCAATGTCTATTTGGTGAAGTTTGAAAAATCACTCATCTCAGCGAAGTTCAAACCCTGCAACAAAGCCGCTCTTGTCAAAATATCTCCAGCCCAAGGTGGTCCGAGGTGAGAGATTGGGTCACGGAATCGGTTTAAACATTGTGGGCTCAACAGTTACCATTAGGACCTATCAACACTGAGAGGGAGGTTGGCCAGCACAAACAACACCTGAGATATTTACATTTATCTTCATTTGACAAATTTAGCGGGAAAATGTCGCTTTTTGATCTTATGATAGTTTAAGTTGTTTGCTCAGTACTGGTTTGTATTTCCTCTTTCTAGTCATAAAAAGAGGAGAAAAATGGTGCCGACCAAGTTTTGAACGTTGCTTGGTTTGGCCTACTCAAGGAATTTTGTCGAAATCATCGAAACTGTCATCCCCAAAATAATCCACATAAGATTTGTCCCTGGTGGGGTGGGTCTCATTTCACTTCCTCTCCTCTAATGAACAATTACTATAAAGTCCCTGGGAGCAACAATCTGACAGGAATTATCATGACTACCCTCATTTTAGATAGAATCTAGGGTCAAATCTTAGGTGGATTATTTTGGGGATGACAGTTTCGATGATTTCGACAAAATTCCTTGAGTAGGCCAAACCAAGCAACGTTCAAAACTTGGTCGGCACCATTTTTCTCCTCTTTTTATGACTAGAAAGAGGAAATACAATCCAGTACTGAGCAAACAACTTAAACTATCATAAGATCAAAAAGCGACATTTTCCCGCTAAATTTGTCAAATGTAGAAAAATGTAAATATCTCAGGTGTTGTTTGTGCTGGCCAACCTCCCTCTTAGTGTTGATAGGTCCTAATGGTACTGTTGAGCCCACAATGTTTAAACCGATTCCGTGACCCAATCTCTCACCTCGGACCACCTTGGGCTGGAGATATTTTGACAAGAGCGGCTTTGTTGCAGGGTTTGAACTTCGCTGAGATGAGTGATTTTTCAAACTTCACCAAATAGACATTGCCTTACAGATTTAGATTCATCTCGAGAAGACAAACAAAAAATGTCAACACATGTCATGGCTTAAAATGGAAAATGAAAGAGTTATTGGATTTTTAGAGTGCAAAAATGGTCAAAAAGACATTGGAAGTTCAATAATTCTTTCATTTTCCATTTTAACCCATGATATGTGTTGACATTTTTTGTTTGTCTTCTTGAGACGAATCTAATTCTGTAGGGTGATGTGTCTTCGGTCAAGTTTGGAATTTGGCTCCAGGCGCTGCCCTGCGGCTGATGGACGCGGGTGGGGCGGCCTCGGGCGGCCTGCACTACGTTTGCGCTACGCGCGCTGCGAATGCACTACGCTTGCGCTAATTCGCTCTACGAATGCGCTGCGCTTGCGCTACCACTGCACTTCATTCGCACTAAAATGCTCTACGAATGCTCTATGATTGCACGAAATTGCACTACGGCGGCTCCATGTTCGCACTAAAACGCACTGTGAATGCCCTTCGATTGCACGATTATGCACTACGGGCGCACCAGAAAAGCACGAGAACGCACTAAAATTTTTTTACAGGGGCGGTACGAGTGCTGGCGCCTGATTCCAAATAGGGTCGCTCCGTCGCTCTCTCTCTCTCTCTCTTCTCTCTCTCTCTCTCTCTCTCTCTCTCTCTCTCTCTCTCGCACCCCTTCGGAACGCCGCATGAGTGCGAGAGAGAGAGAGAGACAGAGTCACGGAACGTTCCTGCGAAACCAGGCGGCAGAGTGAGGGAGGCCCGGAAAGACCCATTAGGTGACGGTTCCAGAGTGTGACTCGCCCCCACCTGTGCCTCAAGGACGAACACCAACCTAGAGTGCGGACGAATATTTCTCGTTTTTAGTCTAGAAGATTAAAAAGAAATTGTTTAAGGACATAAATCTGTACTCGCACTTTATTGGCTGAGCGATAGCGAAGCCCGTTACTCCAGTGGGGTTGAAAAGTTTTGTCTGTCTGTCTGTCTGTCTGTCTGTCTGTCTGTCTGTTTGTCTGTCTGCGTGTGTGTGTGTGTGCACTACTCCTCCTGAACGGCTCGGCCGATCTGGCTGAGATTTTGCAGGGTCATTAGGTATGTCCTTTGCTCGCCACACACCAAAATTCAGCTTTCTATCTCAATTCATTCGGTCATATTAGCCAAAAAACACTTAAAAACCGGCAGAAAAAAGACAATTTCTTAGGTACTTTCAACTTAGTGTCAAGTTTCATATCGTTTCATATGTTTTTGAGGCTGCTGATGACGAAAATAGAACCCGTTCGGATCCCCGACTGAAAGTTGAATCCGATTGGTGTAGATTTTGATGACCAAATGCTATTTTTGAGGGGATCACGCCCATTTCCACGGCCTGCCTAGGAAAGCAGCCTGCCGAAGGCAGGTTAGCGCCGCAGGCCAAGGTAGGTGTAAACGCCAGGCGTGGATGGTCGAAACTGGCGCAGCATCGCGAAGCCTGTTACGACAAGACACGGTCTGGCGTACACCTACCTTGTAGAATGAGTGTTCTGTCAGTCTTGAGGGGGAAATGACTTGAGTTTCCTTTGAAATAAAGAGAGATAAGGTTGAAATTGCGTCGCAATAAAGTGGAATTAACTTGAATTTGAAATAAAGATAAATTTTTCGAAGTTGTTTGCCTCTCAATCAGTCTGAACCGAGGGGGGAACAGCTTTCCACATTTATTGTACAAAAGTTGACCACATTCCACAGGTGCCAAAAACGCCTGTAAGTAGGCAACATGTGTGGCAAAACGCCAGAAATTTTGCAAATTCTTGCACATTTACACAATCATTGTCCACAAAGTTTTACAGTGGGCCACCCCCTCGGTCTGAACACTTAAAACTCCACAAAGATTGCGCGAAGATACGCCCTTGTTGCACCCACGTTTATTCACACGGCCTGGCGCCTGCGAACTCAAGGGTAGGCCGTCCCGCCACGCAGCCAAGTGCACGTGCTGCCTACCTGCCAGGGGCTCACATCGCACACCCATTGACCAGGGCAAGATTCTAGAGACACGGTCACAGTGACTGCAGGGCCGTGGTGAGGGCAGACCGCGGCCGTGGCCAGAGCGGCGCGCTGTGAGCCCCTGACAGGTAGGCGGCACGGGCACTCGGCAGTGTGGCGGGCCGGCCTACCGTGGAGTTCGCAGGCGCGCAGCGCTGCCGCAACGCGAAGGTGCGCCGCACACAATCACAAATGCCAGGTCCGGTTTCAATTTTGTGACAACACGCGTGCTGACTCTGTGACAACGATAAAGCAGAGCTTCAAGACGAGTGCCGAGTGCTGCTTTCGAGGCGTGGAAATGCATGAAGAAATTTCCCATAACGCGAACGAAATGGTGCAAGCGTAAAACGAAGGTACTTTTCCTTCCTTTTACCAAGGATTTCTTTTTGTGTCTGTCAATGAAAATAGGAAGAAATTCGTATCATGAAGATATATTGCTTCGTATGATATGCTAGCGCAAATTTACTAATATCTCACTGAAAGACATGTAAAGTGTAGGGCTGAAAATTGGTCCGCTGTCCACATACTAAATGTTATGTACAATATTGTACGAGACATCACAGTTTTTTTTTTTGTGCAGACGAGCTTTCCGTACAAATTTAGTACGAAAAACTGCACAAATTTATCCAGTTTCGTGCAAAATCACGGACAAATTTGTACAAAAAGTTCATGAGCACAAAAAACTGTAGTGTCTCGTACAAAATGTGCACAAAAACATTGAGTGTGTAAACCCTTTTGAATTTCGGCGCATGTGCAGCGAGTGCCGCACTACTAGTTTCGGTGGCGAAAATAATGCGGTCCGTTTTTGTCCGCGCTATCGCCGCGCTCCGCCACGCTCCATTGCATCTCATTATGATGCAGCGCGGCGCCGCATCGAAGAGCTGGTCCATTTTGGCCGTCCTAATTCTGGCTTCCGGCCGCACCGCCCTGCCACTCTGTGCCATGCCCTGCCACGCCCTGCCCTGCCACGCCCTGCCACGCCCTGCCCTGCCACGCCCTGCCACGCCCTGCCACGCCATGCAACGCTCTGCCGAGCCATCCCTTACCGTGTCATGCCCTACCATGCTGTTCTCAGCCACGCCTTGCCACGCCTTGCCACGCCGTGCCCCACCACACTGCCACGCCACGCCATGCCCACTCGCGTGGAACATGCCCTTGTTAGTGTCGTGAATGGCGAGACGAGAGCCGAAGATCAACCGCGTGGCCTGCCCTCCCAAGCGTCAGTGACAGAAAGCTGTCCGTTCGGCTCATCCCACCACACTTGCAGTTCGATCTGCATATCTGCATGGGCAAAGTCGTGCCGTTTGGACTAAGTATCTGCATTGGCAAAGTTGTGTCGTTTAAAATAAGTATCAACATCGGTAAAGTTGTGTCGTTTGGACTGGCCAAATCCGTGAAATGTGCTAAAAATGTTAGGAAATACGCTGGACGATGTTGTCGCCCTGCACTCTCTAATTCCGAAAATGAAAACTAAAGAACATACACACACATCTACACCTACACAAACACAAACACACACACACACGCGCGCGCACACACACACACACACACACTACACACACACACTCGCACACGCAGAGACGGAACGACGGGAAAAGAGAAGCAAATTCCAACAAATCAATTTGGAAACTCCGCACCGTGATCCGCAACTTGCTCCCCAGAGCCGATGTCGGCGATGCTGCAGACTGATTCCGAGAGTCGTTCTCGCCGCTCCGTCTCGCTCGCCCTCACGGGGCTTCCCCTGTGGGCGCGAGAGAGACAGAGCGACGAGAACGACTCTCGGAGTCAGTCTGCCGGCCTCTCTGCCGCGTCTCGGCCGCACGCCGCCGCGGCTCCGCTTCTCGATGTCATGCAGTGCACGTTTTCCCAGGAAAGCGCTGCCGCCGCCGCACGCAAGAAAAAAGAAAAAAAAAAGAAGCAGAATTCGGAGAGCTTTTTTTTCTATATCTGCATTTTGCGCGCTGCCACCGCGACGGGGGCGCGGAGTGTCAAGTAGGGAGGGGGTACTGATAAGCATTGGGGGATGCAGGCCTTGCAGGCCGTGTGGCGGTATGCTGGGACAGTGTATCAGATCTTATCAGTGTGGGGGTGGGGGGAGGGGTGGGGGAAGGGCGAGGGAAAGGGGTGGGGCCGTTGATTTATCAGCAGCTGGTGTCATGATGAGGGGCGGGAAGGCGGCGTCAGAGGGATGAACTGGGGGAGGGACGGAGGGGCGCACTTTTAAGGCCGCGCACACTAAATGTTATGTACAATTTTGTACGAGACATCACAGTTTTTTGTGCACACGAAATTTTCGTACAATTTTCGTACGAAAAACTGCACATTTTTCGCCAGTTTTGTACAAAATTGTACAAAATTTTGTACAAATTTGTACGAAAAGTTCGTGTGCACAAAAAACTGTGATGTCTCGTACAAAATTTGTACAAAAATATTTAGTGTGCGCCGCTCAAAATTTCTGCCTTGTTTTAGCGCGCCTTTTGCCGCGATTTTCACACCAGTTTCAGATATTGCACTCGAGAGACGAGGAAAATCGGAGACAAGTTTAGGACTCTCGTGCTCTTTGTCTTGCAAAGAAATTTCCTAAGTTTAAAAGGAAATGGCGCAGCATAGTATTTTACGTTTTTTCTCTGTCTCTTACAATAAAATCCAAGAAAGAACCTTGTTATGGACTTATATCACGTCCGTATTATGCATGTTCACTAACGTCGCTGGAATTTCGATGCGAGAACAGTTAGTACTAGTTCCTTAGTTACAAAGTATATCCTTTGTAAGCTCATAACTGGTCACAATACTTCGTAATATCGAGCTAGTTTCAGTTGTAAGGCCTAAAATTAGTGAGGTTATGAGAGAGTGACTCTTGGTCTCAAGTGAAATCAAGACAATCTCTTCCTGGGAAAACCAGGAACCGTTTTTACCGTGTTCCTCTCGTTATATCGCCGCGTCCTTAATGGAAAAAAGTACGGAAACAGTACGGAACGTGTCTGGTCAATTTTTTTACCTGGACCGTCCGTACCTTGCCAACCACGGAAGTTCTGTACATGTTTTCCGTGCCAGTTTACATGAGATTCGTACGGAGACCACAGGGAACCACACTCTAAATGTTGTGCAGTGAAGATTCTCCATATTATGGTGAAAATGTTCCATATAATGGTGGTGCAGCTGACTTCATAACATATTCAGAATTCACTGCACCTTATAGATATTTTGACGAATTTCGTTGGTATTATGGAGAAAATATCCACCATAATATGTTGGTGCAGCCTTTCACCGTAAGACATTAACAGTGCAGTAAGGAAGGTCCGTACCTTTCCCGTACCACATTATCCGTACCAAACCACGGAATTTTTTGCAGTGTCGTGCGTTAAAAGCACCGCGAAAAGATCAATCATCGTCGCGAGGGCGCGAACAAACGGCGGGCAGAGCGGAGACTCGCCCTTGGCGATCAACAAGCCAGCAGTGCGGTCCATTGCGGGGAGTGAGGGCAGAGGGGAGGGGAGGGGGGCAGGGAAGGGGAAGGAGGGCGAGGCCACTGATGGCCATGATGACGAGCCCCAGGCTGCCGCCACGCCCCGCCACGCCCCGCCACGCCCCGCCACGCCCCACCACGCCACGCCACGCCCCGCCACGCCACCTCACAGCGGGACCTTCACAGGCGCCACAAGGCGCCACAAGGGACCCGCCGTGATTGTTCCCTCGCCACTTCTAATTAGCTCCACGTCCGGCGGCAGCAGAGGCGGGGCGGGGCGGGGCGTACTCCACCCCACTCCGGCCTCGCTGGAGATATTTCGCACTCGCCCGAAGCAGCAGCAGGTCCGCGCCGAAAACCACGAACACGAAAAGGAGGAGGAGGGCGACGACTTCCTAAAGGAGCGGTTAATGGGTTAAAGGGATTAAAGCACGGACTGAAGCACCCCCTGTTGGTCAGACGTGAGAAACCTGTGACTGTCATCGTTTCAATTTTCTCGTGGGTAAATCGGTTTTAGAGGTTCAATTTCCAAAAAAAGCCTGATCGGAATAAAACATCCTTTCACTCGGAAATGACGACAAATTAGCGTCAGGTGGAGGTAATTTAGGGACACGGGGTAAACATAAGATGTCTGTTCCCTGCATCCGTGCAACAAGCTCCTATCTTAACTTGGTACCGTCAACAAAAACCTATCTCAATACGCTATCATCAACAACACAACCTATCTCTATGCGCCACCATCAACAACCTATCTCCTTATGTTACAACCCATGTCATAAGAAATGTCATTCCCACAATAAAACCATCACCTCCGGTATGGCATGCACGGTAAAAACGGAGCCTGGTTTTTCCAGGAAGCCAATGGTGAAGGCATAGGCGATTTCCAGGGAGTTCCTGGGAAAACCAGGAACCGTTTTCACCGTGTGAGTTCTAGAATGCTTGTTCAGGAACACGTTGTCCCATTCTTAACCCCGTGTCCCAAAAATTACCCCCAATTGAACCTTCAGCGGAAATTTCTCGAAAGCCCGGAGGGGGCAAAAGGGGGGAACACCGAAAGCGGAAAGGGGCGGGGAGGCGGCAATAACCGATCGCGCGGCGGCGGTTCGGCCAAGACCGGCATGATACCGTGCGCCGCACCTCGTTGGCTGTTGTTCGGCCCCGCCGCCCCATATCGCCTTGGCCACGCCACGCCACGCCGCGCCACGCCGCGCTGGTCGGATGCTGGGTGCTTGCGGTTTGGTCGCGGCTTGGCGTGGCGCGCCGCTCGGCGGCGGATGCGCCGGCGGTGGAGTTTCTGGACGTGGAAATTCAATCTCATTGCGTTGTTTCCGCCCACCGCGCCGGCCGACACACCATTGGCCGCCCCTCCCCCCCCCTCCCCCCTTCCCCCAGACGCAGCGCCCTTCCCTTTCACCGCCTCCCTTCCTGCCGACGCCTCTTTACCCGCCGCCTTCCTTCCTCTTTCCTTCCTCCTTCCTTCCTCTTTCCTTCCCCTTCCTCCCCGTTTACGCTGCCATTCGAGTGGCGCCGAGTGCTCTTCTTTCGGTAATGGCTCCCCGCACAGCGCAGCACAGCGGGCCAAAAGACCGGTGGAGGCGGACGAAATTCTAGACGCGTTTTGAGCTCCAGAGTCGCTAAATGAGCCTCGAACCGGACGTGTGACCCCACCAATGGATTCCTCGTTCGGAGAGCAATCCATTGGTGGGGTCACATGTTCGGTTCGAGTCCCATTCTCTGGAGCTCAAAACGCGTCCGGGATTTTGACCGCCTCCGGTCTCCTGGCGCCCACTGTGCGTCAGCCCGCGCACGCTCGCCCATCACGCACGCTGTCTGCGTCTCCATTTTCAAGTGCAACTCTTTCAAGAGAATGTGTGCTTTTCGCTCCGCGGGGCGACAAGTGGCTTTGGCGTATTGAGATGTCAAACGCAGCCAAGAGCAGCCGTCCGGATGGCAGTCGTCCCCTCCTTCACCTCCTGCCGGCTGATTCCGAGGGGATGTCCCGTCGCTCTGTCTCTCTCGCACCTAGACGGGACGCCCCATGAGTGCGAGAGAGAGACCTCCCACTCAGTCTCCTGTCGCCGCGGTCCCGGGGTTCAACATCCTGCGGCGCCAATCATTTCATCATCTGCCGGCGGGCGGCGGCTTCGCGCTACGCGTCTCCGGGGGCACCGCCCGAAAATTGAGTTTTCTTGGGGAGAAAAAAAGGACAGTACATCATCTTGCTTCTGCTTCTGCTGAGAATACCGTTGTTTAGATCAATGCGTTAGTTTACATCATCCTGAAAAGACGACTGCCAACCTGCTGTAACCATAGCAGCTTCCTGTCATTCATGGGATGAACGTTGAGTAACACTCATTCATTCATTTATTCATTCATTCTTTCAGTCATTCGTTCAGTATTTCACTTTTTCGCTCATTCATTCATTCATTCATTCATTCACTCACTCACTCTTTCGCTCACTCATTCATTCATTCATTCATTCATTCATTCATTCATTCTTTCATTCATTCTTTCACTCTTTCGCTCACTCATTCATTCTTTCTTTCACCCTTTCGCTCACTCATTCATTCATTCTGTCTTTCACTCTTTCACTCACTCATTCATTCATATTCATTCATTCATTTATTTATTCATTCGCTCTTTTGCGTACTCATTCATTCTCTCTTTTACTCATTCACCCGTTCACCCTTTCACTCACTCATACATTCATTCACTCTTTTACTCATTTACCCGTTCACTCACACATACATTCATTCACTATTCCACTTACTCATTCATTTCGCTTTACACTCATTCACCCGTTCACCCTTCCCCTCATTCACCCGTTCACTCACTCATTCGCTCTTTCACTATCTTTCACTCACTCTCACACTCATTCTCATTGCGTTTACACTCCAAATCGAAAGGCGGTAATATATCCACCCTTTACTGGCGGTAATTGGCTATTGGCGGGCTCCAGGTTTTACCGCCAATACGAAGGCGGTACAGAAATTACCGCCCTTACAGAACCGTTTGTACCGCCTTTGGAGAGCTTTACCGCTGATTTCTTGGCGCACTGAGAGAACGTAAAAGGCGGTAATATTTTGTACCTCCTTTTTCGCACCATCTAAATGGCATGCAATGGGCGGTAATACTTTGTACCGCCTTTTTCGTTTAATTTGTAGGGTGCGTAATTGGCGGGCTCCTGATTTTACCGCCAATAGAAAGGCGGTACAGGTTTTACCGCCTTTTCCACACCATGTGTACCGCCAATAGATTTGTAGTGTATCATAGCACATCGGTTCCCCCTTCACGAAAGAGCAGCGCGCGCGACCCGAAAATATCGCGAGTAGGGGCCGCAGCGCGGGACGATGGAGAACGCGGCCAAGTAAAGGTCCCGCCCCACCTCGCCCCGCCCCGCCCCGCCCCGACGTCTCCTCTCGGCGCTGCGCCCTTCTCCTCCAAGCTCCCCCTTACGGCTTGGAGCGGCAAGCGCCCCTCCCCGGTTAGTATAACGGCATCTCTCTCTCTCTCTCTCCGCTCCCCCGACCCCTTGACTCCAACTCCCCCCGAGGGGCTCTGCTCCGCCGGCAGGCCGATTCCAAGGGTCGTCGCTCTGTCTCTCTCGCACCCCTGTGGGCCTCCCCGTGCGTGCGAGAGAGACAGAGACCGGGCTCACGGCGCCTCTCAAAAGA
Source organism: Thrips palmi (assembly GCF_012932325.1). Classification (NCBI taxonomy): domain Eukaryota; kingdom Metazoa; phylum Arthropoda; class Insecta; order Thysanoptera; family Thripidae; genus Thrips; species Thrips palmi. Next base: position 3,695,828 of record NW_023144623.1, read on the forward strand.
CCTCGCCGCCCTTTGTGCTTCGCGCGGCGCAATTATGCTCCTCCAAGTATATCTGCCTCGCGCTTCACTGACACGCCGCCGCGCAACTTGTGCTCTTGTTGTTGTTGCTGGCGCGCCTCGGGCCGCCCGGGCCTTCCCCGCCGCCGCGGCGCGCCCTCTTGTTGTTGTTGTTGCTGGCGAGGCCGGCGCGCGCGAAAGGAGCCGCAAACAATGACGCAGCTACACTGGTACACGCCATCGGCCGAGGAAAAGGGAGAGGCTGCGAATCGCGAGGCGAGACGGATTTCGGGAAAGGGCAAGACGGGTTCTGGAAGGCGGAGCGGTAAACAATGGCTGTTCTAAGTGTATTGCGAACCTAACGGCTTGCTTAGTACTCACGCACAAATGCATGCTTGCAAAAACGCACCGACAAATGCATGCTTGCTAGTACACACTGACAAACGCATGCCTACACGTACACAAAGTCTTTGCCTTGCCGCACGTCGCACCTTGCAAATGCTTTTGCCAAGTCACACTTCACAAATCCATTGCCCAGTCATACTTTTAGATGCGTACAAAAATGCATGCTCGGCAAAGTACAAGCTTTTAAGTGCACATGAGCACCCCAGGCTAAAGTGTTATGCGGGGACTTGCAAACTGAGCAGACGTTGTCGAGTAAGGAAAAAGTTAGTCCAAGAGAAGTTCAAACTTCAAACTGGGAATTTCCGTAGTCGGATTTTTTCCTTTGGTGTCTTCCCTATCATGATTTGCAGACAAAATTCGACACCTGGAGGTGATTTAAACGCGCTACAAGTTAATTGATGTCTGTCGGCTCTCGGTACGTTTTTCTTGACAATGGCAATGTATTAAAATCTAGAATCCGTCTTCCAATGTAACTTGTATTTTTGTCGGGCTTAAATCACAAGCCAATCAAAGGCTAAATCCACAGCTCTACTCACGAACGAGGCAACCGAGAACGAGAGAGAGAGAGAGAGAGAGAGGAGAGGAGAGAGAGAGAGAGAGAGAGAGAGAGGAGAGGGGGGAGGGAGGGGGGAGGGAGGGGAGGGAGAGAGGGAGGAGAGGAGAGAGAGAGAGAGAGAGAGAGAGAGAGAGAGAGAGAGAGAGAGAGAGAGAGAGAGAGAGAGAGAGAGAGAGAGAGAGAGGCAGACGTAGGACTTCTCGCGGCTGCCCCCTGAAATCGCGTCGCGGTGCCGGCGGCCCACGGCGGCCCCAAGAGGCGGGCGGTGGCGCGCTCTGCCGGCGTGCGGCGGAACCTCGCGGCGGGGTGGCTCAATCGATGGCCTTGCAGCGACTCCGTGTCGCGGTCCGCGGCGGGAGGCGCCCTCTGGCGGCGGATAGAGCAAGCTGAAGCAACGCGAACCACCCTCGCGGCCACCAGAGGGCGCGGGCAGCTCCAGCCCGGCGGCTCTTTCTCGGCCTCTCTCTCTCTCCCCTCTCTGTCTCTGTTTGCCTGTCTGTCTCTCTCCCCCTCTCCCTTTCAGCGTCTCTCTCTCTCTCTCTCTCTCTCTCTCTCTCTCTCTCTCTCTCTCTCTCTCTCACCTCTCTCCAGGCACCTAGCACTGCGAGGCGAGGAGACAGAGCGTGCCGAGTGTCACCCAGGCTGCCCCTGACCCTCCTCACCAAGCAGCGAGGGCCAGAGAGAGCGGGGGCACTGAAAAACCTGAAGTTGCGTAGCGGTACGTTTCATTCAAGCATGCAATCACGCTTTAAGTCGAAGGTACAGACGAAATTCTCCCACGCATTTCAACAGGCAGGAGAAACTCGGAACGAAAAACAACGCTTAGAGCCAAGCGTGCCAAATAACAGTGTAAGTTTCAAGTTAGGAGTTCGCCTTGCTTGCCGAGGAACTCCCCCACTTACACCTTTACTGAAAAAAATCAGGAGCCCTTTTTGCAATGCAGTTCAAAAGCGCGCTCAGTTGTCGGAAGACTTTCAGAAACTGTAGTAGAATGCGTTCAGAGGGTTTATCGTCTCAACCAGGAGCTGATTCTACTACACATTTCAAAAATCTGTCAGCCCACACCTAAAACAGACAAGCCCACAGCAGCAATTGTTTCCCCTTTTAACCACGACCAATAATAAACTACCCCACCGGGGGGTGCATCGACAAACACCGCGTGCATGTGGGCCTGTGGGCCTGTGTGTGTGTGTGTGTGTGTGTGTGTATGTGTGTGTGTGTGTGTGTGTGGTGTGTGCGTTCAGTGTGTGCGTGTGTTGGTGTTGTGCTGCAGCCACGCCCCGGGCCCATTATTTCATTACGCGATGATTGAAGTGCCAAACGGGGGCAGGGTGCACCCAGGGCTCGGCCCAGGGCTCGGCCCAGGGTGGGGCCGCGAGGCGCGAGCGGCGCAAGCTGTGCATCATCGATTGCAAGTTATTGATGGGCTGGCACGGCCTCGGGCAGAGGCCTGTGCGTGCGAGTGGGTGAAGGTACACTTGTAAGGTGTGGGTTTATGGTGTAGGTTTAGGTTGAAGGTGTGTTTGAGGTGTAGTAGAAATTTCTTCTAGTGCCCTCTTAAAAAGTTACCAACTATCCCAGGCCTAACAAATAATGTTTCTTTGTTCCTATAAAGCACTGGTGAAATCAAGGCATAAGTGCATAAACGATTTAAGCCCCTCGAAGGGCATTAAAATTTTGCCTGAAAGTCCTTCCAAAGGGTATTTAACAACTATTCACGCCCTCAATGGGCGTGAAAGACTGTTCAGGCCCTGAGAGGTGTAGGGTGCCTTTGTTTTACCAGTGAGGTTAAGAGAAAATATTTCCTTACTATGCGTATAGCAAAATATTAAAAATTTGTCTGATATATGATCGAATTGTGAGGTTTTAGCTAAGAGTTTGTATGAGTGTGTAGTGTTTGTGAGTGCTCGCGCATGTGTGTGTGTGTGCACGCGCGCGCACTCACTGCACTGAACATGAGTGTAAAACTTTGAGTCGTCAAAAGGAATCAAAGTCGTCATGCAAATCCGACAGTTGCGGCAACGAGACTGCCGCTTTGTTTTGGCGTCGCGGCCGCTCTCCATCACCGACATCACAGTGGTGGGTGCAGCAGACTGATTCAGAGAGCCGTTTCCGTCGCTCTGTCTCTCTTGCACCTATACGGGACGCCCCATGAGTGCGAGAGAGGAAAAGTGACTCTCTGCATCAGTCTGCAGTGCCAGTGGCACCAACTTGACTCGAGGAGCCGCATGGCGCGACATGGCGAGACTCACCGCTTTTCACTCGCGCGCTGCTGTCCGACGAGTGGTAACTCTTGCTGCTGGTCACTGCAACAAGAACGAGGGTCGCTTAGAGGATGCGGGGTCGGCCTGCCACTCGAGAGAGACAAATCAAAATGCAGTCAACACGGACACGGGACATGGTGAGCACGGAACAATTGGCATCTCGGGTGGGTCTCACTCAACAACATCGGGCGCAGCATTCTGCTTTCAATAAAATCTGAGAACTTAAGTTTAAACTTGTGCCCGTTTTCGTCTGCAAAGTTTGGATTTCAAAGTTCAATCCTTTTCATAGTGGCAATGTTATCTCGATGGACTTTATGCTACATTCTAATCGCAATTTTGAATGCACTGGACGCCAACATTGTAATTATTTCCGGTTCCCTATACGTTCCTCCTACACAAGCGAGTCCTTTGTAGTAGTGCCATGAAATCTTATTTTATTTAAATAAAGGCAAATTTAATTTGTATCACGGAAACTATTATTAAAGCAATAAAAGTGCTCTTATTACAAAATGAAAGCATTTATCTCATTTCGACAGAACTCCCTTTGGTGAGTGGGTGCTTTCATCTTGCAGCCTGGGCTTGATCTCGCTTTTACACTGGTAAAACTAAAGCGTAACTATATGCTTGAGTCAAGCATAATGTTACGCTTGAAGACGTTGCGCTTGAAGAAGCATAGACTAGAAATTTCCCCATGCATTAAGATAGAGAGATTATTGGTGGATGAGCCTGATACGCTTGATTTCAAGCGTAAACTAACTACGCTTGAAAACAGAGGATAACACTACGCTTTAGTTTTACCAGTGTATCTACCACAGTGGCATTGCCATCGTCCTTCCTGTTGACATGTTTTCCCTTGCTTGCTTACAGTTCACAAGCATGACCGATCAAGGCCAGAAAATTATCCTGACCGACTTTTAACCCGTACAAAAAAAAAGGCCTTTGCCAGACTCCTTTTTTTTTCGTGGCCTCTTTAAATCTGACGACTTTTGTTTCCTCTTCCGCTCGCAGTAACAGCTGGTTCACGGGGCCCAAAACTCGTGTCCGAAGGACGCATCCGAACGCCGCTCTCTCTCTCTCTCTCTCTCTCTCTCTCTCTCTTACCGCTGAACGGAACGGCACGCCCCGCGAGTGCGAGGGAGACAGAGCGCGGCGAGAGTACCGTTCTTCGGAACCGCCCCGCGGTACGCCTTTCCCGCTCTTCGATAAATCACGGCTAATGCGTGATGGTGGCAGAAAAAGTGGGAGCGACGCCGCGGCGTGTGGCACAACACACTGTGGCACTCCGCGAGGTGCTAATTACCTGCGGGGTGCCGAGGAAAGGGGAGGGGGATGGAGGGGGACGACGATCCAGAATATCGTTATCACGTCACATCGGCTGAATTAAAACGATGACGGATGCCCTCCACGCCGCGACCGCCCCCTCGTCGTTCATCGTTCCTCGTTGCGAGCGCCAAACACTCGGCCTTTTTTTATTGTTCCTCACCTATCGCGCGTCCTCGGCGCATCAGCACAGCACTCGAAAAAAAAAAAACAACCAGAAACAAACGTGTGATCTTGTGCGGTTTAACGATTTGAGTGCACCTACTTTCGGAGAAATCGAGTCGATTGAACCGAAAAGTCCTCGGAAGTTCGCAAAACTTCAGTCCCGTTTCGCCAGTTTTGTACTTTCAAAAATTAAGTTATCGGAATAGGGCTTTTCTTCTCCACACGATAAAAATAATGCCTCTGCATTTTTTTTTCAAAGTTGGCGGGGAAGTGCTGTTGTTCACCTTTTCGTTTATTTCATTCAGTTATGACTACTTTTGAAAAGGTATATGTAGTTCTTGCATAGAGAAATTTGAAACACTGAACATCAAAAAACACTTCCTCTGGCTGCTATATTTCGCTACACGGCAAAAACGGTACTTGGTTTTTCCAGGTAGTCCAGTTGAGACAATGCGATTCCCAGAAAGTCCCTGGAAAAATCAGAAACCGTTCTTGTTGTGTAGGCTTGGTATCTTTCATAATACTGACCATAAATCTACTACAGTATACAGCACACAAGGTGCCTGAATTGGCAACACGGTAAAAACGGTACCTGGTTTTCCCAGGAGGCCAATGGTAGAGACATAGGTCATTTCTAGGGAGCTCCTGGGAAAACCAGGAATCGTTTTTACCGTGAAAACCATCCGTTCTCTGAGCTGGCCGCGTCTACGCAGCGTGCGGCAGCATGGCCTCTTGCCGGCCCGGCTCCACCGCCGCCGCCTGGACCAGCGCGTGCCGCCCCGCCCCCGCACCGCCCCAGCAGCCCGCCGCCCCATTGGCCCCGGCGTCGCCATGGCAACGGCAGGGCAGGCTCGGCCCGGCCACCATCATACCTCGGGCCGAGCCGCCGCGGCCGCGATGCCAAACTTATTCCAGAACTCAACCCTGAGACAGACACAACTTTTCGAACGAGATGACTCATTCAGAAAGTGTTATTCGTTGTCGAGATTGGATGAGGCCTCTCCACGATGATGTCATTTCGATGCCAATGTGACACTCGAGGGTTTTCGAGACGGTTTAAGGTGTAACGACATTTTCACGCATGCTCACCGCATGCTCATTATACGGTTCAAAACCAATGTACAAAACAGGTCATGAACAATTGTATCACCGCCAAAGAGATAGTACTCTAATTAAGGTGAGACACCAGCAAGACTGGGGAAATAACACCCTATAGTACCGGTGGTACAATAAAATATCCCCCATTTAATGTCATATCGAAGTATCACCGTTTTACGGTCGTACATTCTAGTATGTTGAGTGTTATCGGTCAGACATGAGACTTGTTTTACCCCTTGAAGGGTGGCAAGTCTCACCTTTCGATTTTTAGAGGTTTGCGCTGGTGCACACTCCCTCGGAAATTCCGATGGCAGAAATTTTTTTCAGCACGGCTGGCCACGCTGAAAATCAAATGGAAAGACTCAGTGCCAAATTGACATAGAGTCTTGCCAAGTTTTTGGCACACTTAAATATCGCCAAAATAAGGTCCGACAAAAATGTCTCGCCAGAAAACCGTCTGACTTTTCACCTGACCACTAAACATAGGCCGCCTAGGCCGTATTGAGTGAGTCTAAAATTCTGGCCAAATTGTGGTAATTCATAAATGTCTCACCCTTAGGTGGTCAGACCGTTCCGTCTGACCAAATTTTGGACCGATTTCCAGCAGTCTGTCCGAAACTTGGCAAGGACTTTTGGTCTCGCGTCTGGCTGAAGTGGCCACAAGTTTAGTCCGACCTCTGGGTTTGCAGTGCAAGGTCTCAGCACTGCGCACAGCAGTGTACCTCGACGCGACCTCGAAGCCCGCTGGGGGCGTTTTCGAAGACCGCCCCAAAGGTCCGCGGGGGCGGCGGGCCTCTCGGCGGGCCTCCTAGGGCGGGCCGAGCCAGGGTCCCGCGTCTGCAGGCAGTTAGTATAAGTGGTGCGGAAATGAAACCTAAAAATAAAAGCCGTAAGTCGGGGCGAAAGTTAACTGGCCAGGTCTTCCCCACCACAGTCCGCGCGGTTCCCTCGCACACCCCGCCTCACCCCACCCCACCCCGCCCCGCCCCGCCTCACCCCACCCCGCCCCACCCCGCCACGGCTCTCATTTCTCTTCCCGGGCTGCTGGGCGAAGAAAGGAGCGAAAGAAAGTTGGGGCGGAAAAGAAATCTGCGCGCAAAAAATTAACGACGGCGAGATAGAATAGTATTTTGATGTACGGCGGCGGGGGCGAGGCGGTCGGAGGGGGAGGGGGGAGCTGGAGCTTCTCCAGGAGGGGCGGGGGTGATTTAGGGCTGCCAGATTACGGCCCTAAGTGGTCCGAGAGGGAGGGGGGGGAGGGGGGAGGACTGTCCCGTGCCGGCCTGGCCCACCTACTGAAGACCAGTAGGAGTATCGTCTTGCGTCATCGAAAATCCGAATCCCCCCTAAAAAAAAGAAAAATTAGAACGGAAGGAAAATAATGACACACCGCGGCAATACGCGCGCGAAGCCACGCAAAAGAAAGAGCACACGACGACCGCGAGGCATGGGGAGGGGAGAAGAAAACGAAGGGTTATGCAAGTTTACAGCAGCGAGCATGGGGCAAGATTGGGGAGTCGCGAGGGCAGGAAAGGGGGGGGGGGGGGGGGGGGGGGGGGGGGGCTCGACCGGACGGACGCCCTTAGCAGGTAGGCAGCCCGCCGTGCACCGCACAGTGGGCCAGAAGACCGGTGGAGGCGGCCAAAATTCCGGACGCGTTTTGAGCCCCAGAATCGCTGAATGGGACTCGAACCGAACGTGTGACCCCACCAATGGATTCCTCGTTCGAAGAGCAATCCATTGGTGGGGTCACACGTTCGGTTCGAGTCCCATTTAGAGACTCTGGAGCTCAAAACGCTTCCAGAGTTTTGGCCGCCTCCACCGGTCTTCTGGCCCACTGTGCACCGCGGCTGAGCGCGTCCCGCCCGGGGCATGGATCGGCCCCGCCTTGGCCCAGCCAGCAGACTGACTCCGAGAGTCGTTTTCGTCGCGCCGTCCCTCTCCTCGCACCTATACGGGACGCCCTATGAGAGCGAGAGGGGCAGCGCCACGAAAACGACTCACGGAACCAGTCTGCAGCGATGCAGGCGGGCTGATTCCGAATAGCAACACCTTTGCCGCGCTGCTGTCTCTCTCGCACTGGATGGATATAGAGCATCCCCAGCGGGTGCGAGAGAGACAGAGCGACGAAAGCGCCGTTCGGAATCGGACCGCACTGTGGTGCAGCACTGTGGCGCCGCTGCAAGGGTGGGAAGGGGGAGGGGGCGGTCATTAGCGCGTCTTCCCCTATTAATGCGTCTTTTTAGCTTTGGGGGTCGAGGCGTGGCGTGGCGTGGCGTGGCGTGGCGTGGCGTGGCACGGCCTGGCGTGGCGAGGCGAGAACTTGGGATTCTGGCAACAGCTCGTTAGAGAAAACTGCCCGACGCGAGGCGAGGCGCGCGAGAAGCCCGGCCGCGATGAGGCCCGCGGCTTCATTTGCGAGGGAAAAAAGAGGGGGAAAAAACAACAAAATACCAGAAAAAAATACGAGAAAAAGAAGAAAAAAGAATCTGAGCGCTGTAGGAATTGCATTTTAAGGGTCGTTCTTCGGTTCTAAGTGTCAAAAACTACACGCAAATAAAGCACAAGCACGCAAAAGAAAAAAATATTCAAAAAAAGTTGAGTTGAACATGAAGACCGGGGAAAAGAGCATGATTCGGTATGATTACAAACTTCCTTGTTGAGCCCACATTTTATTTGTCTGCTTGCAACACACTATCCCTCCTGTGACTGAAATTCATGTGGCCTCTGCCTATTTTGAATTTTGGTCCGGCGCGCTGGCACCCCGCTACGCCCGGCCACGCCACGCCCCGCCAATGCTCGTGGCGCAAAGCGCGACATACAGTCATTGAAATTCAGAATACGTCGCAATATCTGTCAGGCAGAAAGAGTCAAACAAATCGAGAGGGAGGAGAAATATGGCTTCATTTCGAATGAGTCACAGCGAGACCCGCGGAGCGCGCGCGTACACTCTCACACAGTTCAAACACACACACACACACACACACACACACACACACACACACACACACACACACCGAGGCGAATGACGGACCGTATTCCCTTGTTTGTTATTTTCGAACGTGTTTTACATATTTCTGCGTTGCTCTGACGTGGCGCGCCCTGCCCTCCCCTTTCCCCACAAGCTGATAGAGTAACCGCTGCTTGGTGGCGCGTGGCGGGGGAGGGAAGGGGTTGCACACACACACCACACACACACACACACACACACACACACACAGGCATTCCCTCTCTCGGCGAAAGCCATTATTCTTGTGTTGTGTCGGCAGTAGTGCGGTGTGATGGTGCTGGTGGCTGGGCGTGTGTGTGTGTGTGTGTGTGTGTGTGTGTGTGTGTGTGTGGTGCGGGGTTGTTCTTGTGGTGGGCAGCCAGGCTGTCCGTCTGCCAACGCGTCTCGCCCTGTTCAAACAATGGGCACGGTCAGGGACGAGGTGAAAGGATAAATACCGTGGTTCGGGCGTGGCTTGTTCTTAAGGCCCGCGATGCAAATTCGGACCTTTCACTTAATGTAGACTTGCCGACACTCTCATGGGCGTTTTGAAAGGTTGCCAGAACCTTTTTTACTAGTTATACCTCCAGGGCAGAATGGATGTCGACAAATGCTACTAAGACTGTTAACAATTTAACCAGAAACTAGTAATAAGTCGCACACTCAGTTCAGAAAATCAGCACTTTGTTTACGAACCATGCAGGTGTGGCTGCAATATGTTCAAGGGTTGTACACATTTTAGTAACACGACGTTAATGGTGAGGTCATCATTTGTCAGTTCAATGCATCACCAAAAATTAGCATCGTTTCCACGTTTCCAAAATTAATTGAATATAACCAGTTAACTACACAAAATTCAATAAATCCCCAGCAGGTTTAAGGTTTCAGGTTGGACGTTCAACAAACGACCTGGAAAAAGAAGGTATATTTTACTGGAGCTGCTTGGGAATTTAAGGTATTTACTTTTGACGTGTAGACAACTAGCGTTTATTCCTGGACGCGTTGCAGATTTTCGAGTCATTCGATCTTCTTTTCTCGAAGTGTCCCCTCATCCCTCTACGCGCATCCTGACAGGCAGGGCAGTATACGCCTCCCCCCTGTCCCCCTGTCCCCCCCCCTTCCCCCCGCAAATCATGTCATCGCATCGTTACCAGAATGCACACCTCTGCAGCGCATTAACCATCCCCGTTATCACGGCCGCATCGTGGACACGACGTCATCGTGACGTCATCGTCCCCTGCAATGTCGCCACTAATTACCTCGACGAAATCATTCCATCAACACACACACACACACACACACGCGCGTGGAGCGACCCGACCTGTCCCTCTCCGATGAATGGCCCTTGATAGCGCGCGGCATGGCCAGCCAGCGGTGTGCGAGAATTGGTGTGTGTGTGTGTGTGTGTGTGTGTGTGAGTGAGAGAGAGAGAGAGAGAGAGAGAGAAGGGGTGACGCCATATCTACGAGTTCGCGCTCGCGCCCACACGGTGGCCAGCGGCATTCTAAATCGGTGGCGTTACAGAAAAAAAACAAGTGCATTCCGTCAACACGCTTGTAAAACAAAACAAATCTCCGTTTGATTAAGGACGTTAGGGATTTTTTTCCCTTAGGGAAATAACGAATAACACTTCCGGCAACGACCTTGACTTTCTTCTTTCCCCGGTTACCAAATGAAGAATTTCGGACGTCTACGCTGAAAAGAGCTCTTATCTGAGGGCCTTAATCGTTGCGCCAATAAAATCATATACAAACTTAAAAAACGTCCCCCTTCTTGTGATCCAAGAAGTAAAATCGATCATCCTTGACGGGAACCGCCCCATTTCTGCTCGGTTACGCATTACCGCAGCATCATCCCAATTACAGGCACCATTTCTGCTAATCAGTGTCATCCCCGGGGAAGGGGAGGGGAAGGGGTGACGCCGGCACCAGGGGGGGGGCGACTTGTTGAAACGCCGCGTTTTCTAAGTGACTGAGTCCTTCTTGCAAGGGAGGCCTCAAACGTGTGTAACCCCTACCCTCACACTCGCACACAAACGTCAACACACACACACACACACTCACACTCACACACACACACACACCAACACACAACCAACACACACTAACACACTACAAACGAGGGGCGTGCGTGATTGTATCAGATAATAGAATTAGCAGCAGCGCAGTGTCAGTGCGCCCCCTCCCCTCCCCCTCCCCAACTGATACGGAGCAGCCGACGACGACAGCGACCGAGCTCATACTGTCCTGATTAGAACTTGCCCCGAAGCGTATTCTCGCCTCAAAGGGTTGTCCTGACGGAGCGCGATAGACGCCTTCGCTACCTGTGCGCGCTTTTGTTCTTGTTTGCTGGGAATGTGTCATACACTGAGGTGAGGTTCACAGTGGGCCAGAAGACCGGTTACAGACGGTCAAAATCTCGGACACGTTTTGAGCTCCAGAGTCACTAAATGGGACTCAAACATAAAGTTTTACCGCTCCAATGGATTGCTCTCCGGACGAGGAATGCATAGGTAGGGTCCATTTGGTGACCATTTGGATCCACAGCACAAGGTGAGATATATTCCTCTCGAAAATTTGGCCGCCATTCTCACCCTTCACTTTTCAGCGATCGAAAAATCTGGCCAGAAGTGACACGAAGTGACGGCGAGGAAAAAATGGGAAGAATTATGGTGTAGGGGTCACGGCGGCACGAACCAACACACCCTACCCTTCGGTTTGAAAACGACCAGCCGGGCGGCCGGGACGTCAGATTTAAAAGAGACTCTGGTCCGGAAGTGGCCGGCAGGAGGGGAGTGTGAGGGAGTGATTGAAACGGGACGGACGGGCGGACAGACAGGCAGACAGACAGACGGGCTGTTTTCGGAGGAGTACATTGAGGCGCAAATAATCAAGTGCTTTGCAGTGTCGCTGTCGATCGGGGTGGCGTGGCCAAGGCGTGGCGGTGCGGTGTGTTTGCAGTGCCACTGCGGCGTGTTCAGGGACACGGCCTATCAGACTCCCCTTGCCCTCGTGCACTCCAGACCCGCAACATGTGGCCGTGAACGATACGTGCGACACGGCGAATGCATTTGACTGGAGTATGTGGAAATTCGACTCGAAAGGATTCTCCTAGCAAGCGATTTCCTTCTAGGCATTACTGATTTTTGAAGCCTTTCATTACTTCTTTAACTATGGGTATATAAGTAATAAAAGATGTAAAACAAGGCATTCATCGCAGTACGTTGCTCGCCGACTCGTGCCAGACATTATTTAAACAATAGAAAGCTGGATTACTCTATTACCATGTATATGAGACTCGACTCAGGCGAGACAGTCACTTCTCTACCTAAAACATTTTTTGAAAAATTCCTTCTAGTTGAACTAAATACTAATGAAAAATAAAGGGGCGTTGAATTGCGGATTTTTTTTGTGGTCATACCATCATTGTTTTCTTATTAAATACTCTATATTTACATGACATTCAAATGTGTAGAAATCATCGCAAAAGTTTCCAAGAAAAAAAATTCACTGTATCTGACGGCGCATGAAGAGCCACCATTAGCAATCACAACCACTTTTCAACGTCATTACACTTTTTAGTGTCGAAAGTAACGCAACTCGGATGGCAGTGATCAAACAACTCCCACGCGTCCCCGGCGTCCATTCCCTCATGTCGCTCGGCCGTTCGATTGGTCGATTCCCAGCCTCGCGACTCCCAGCACCGCTCTCGTCGCTCCGTCTCTCTCGCACTCTTGGGGCGTCGCGTAAAGGTGCGAGAGAGACAGCCGCGAAAGCCGTGCTCGGAATCAGCCTGCAGTCCAGTCCGAGTCCGGCGGACGGAGTGCGGTGACGAAGTGCCATTGCAGCGCATAATTTTGCCGCTGACACGTCGCCGATACGGCGAGTTGAACCGCAGTGGCCCTGCACTGCATCATTACCCCCTCCCCTTCCCTTTCCCTCGATTATTGGCTTAATTGAATAATAATCTGATTCCATCCGTAACATGTGGCGGTGACCCGCGCCGCGCACGTTTACAGCACCCCTTCCCCCTTCTCCATCCCCCTCCCCCTTCCCACCCCCACTCTGTGCTCTCCGACTGCAGCAGTTGAAAGAAAGGAATACGAACGAGTTGAGTGAGGACCATCGGACTACGTTGCTGCAGGAGCTGCAGCAGTATACGACCGCGTCTGATATGCACTTTCGAATTTGGAAAAGGAACACGACCAATACGCCTGCACTGTGAAAATTTTAGTTGTCACTCGATGAAAAATTTCAAGTCTAATTTTCCTTAGAAGAATGTGATGAAACCATACATTAGATCACCTTGGGTCAGTGGGAAATAATAAAATAGCTCAAGCCTCCACACGGTTTGGTTCTCAATTGATAAAAGGTTCATCGCTAATTTTCCAAACAAAAATGTTTCTGAACCAGACGATTAAGAAGCCTCTGTTATGACAGAGCTTCCATGAAAATATCAATTCTCATTGATATTGTCATGAAAGATTTTCTGACAGTCATCCAGTGACTCAAGAATCGCTCAAGAATACTCCGTGCGGTGAGGATTATTGGCAGTCTGATCCCGAACTTGTACTGATCACAAAATGAGACAATTCGGGCTGATGGTGGGGTGGTCCATTCTAGCCACTCTTCTGGTGCTCGATTCTTTACGATTCTTCCCCACTGACACTATGTGATTCTTCCAGGAAAGAGACAGTTCAAGAAACCTAAAACAAAGGCTTTTCCCGTAAGAGCTGTAGGTGGATAGTTCGTTTGTCTCGCCGCGATTCAATGCAAATAAAACCGTATGACGCGTGCGAAAAACATAAAACAAAGACAGCCTATTCATTTCCCGATTTCCCCTTACGTCGTTACGTGTCCGAGCGTCGTGGGCCCTTTTTCATTGCGAGCGGCGCGACACTGTATACGTGACGACGAGGGGGTGGGGGTTATGGGAACACGCGCTCCCCTGACAAGTGCTCCTTTGCTTTATTTGAATATCTCATTGTTGGATACACGACGTTAATAGAGTTGGCAGCACGCCGAAACACTCCAGCAATGCTCCAGCAATACTCCAGCCCCCTCCAGCAAGGCTCCAGCCCCGCGATGCTGTGGCGTTCGCTCACACACACACACACACACACACAACCACGCGCACACATACACACACAAGCGCGCCGGATGTAGATCATAACCAGCTAATGGGCGAGTCAGAGGCGGTGGGTGACAGCATCGCAGTGCAACTGTTTTGCCTGGCCATTTGTTTGCAGCAAAACCGTGGGACAGAGACTCGTGATAAAGTAGAGAGTAAATTCTTGACGTTTCTTGTCTGGCGAGTAGAATGGTTACTGCATACATATACATCCTGTTTCTTAACTTGTTTTGGATGAAAGAGTCATAAACTGGACTTAAGTTTGGGGACCCGAACACTCCATCACCCAAATTCGAGTGTGGATTCTCTTGTAACCCAAATTTTGGCGATGAAGGTTTTGTCACCTTAATTTGAGTTATTGTGCATACACGCAGCATTTATTGCTCAAGGTTGGATGAGGACACCTGCATCACCCAAATTTGAGTGATGCAAGAAATTTGGACCAGATCGAGAATCCTTCATTTTGAGAACAGCTCGCCCTTAACTGCTTACCCCAAAATTTTACATTGATACAGGCTGAGGCTAAAAGCTACGAAAGCTGACAACTTCAATGGTTCTAAGAGACTGCGAGCAAATTAGAGAAAAGTCAGTACCTAAAACGTTACGTACTGACAATCCAAATTTCATGAAGTTAAACTTTTAATATGCAGAAAGATCTGCTTAAGGTCAGGTTTTGCAGCAATCTTGAGTTAAAAAGGGAACGACTTTACGGTTGCCTTCACTCGTTCAAACCAGATTAGGAGAATTTCGTCAAGGCATCTTGACCTTGAAATAATTATTAAAGCAAGAAAAACTATTTTCAAAACAAACAATAGGAGAGAAACAGGTGTTTTTCCGTGACCGCGTTTGATACACTGCCAGGTCTCTCCTCCGAAGCCGGCGTCCTCTCTCTCTCTTCCTCTCCCTCGCACGCACCAACACACTCACACAGTGCAGCGGGCGTCCTTTTCTCCGGGTGAAATAACGAGGAAAACTAGCGGCGCGCGAGACGCGGGGGATCGCGGATCCGAGAGAAAAAGAGCGCGCCACTGGGGGAGAGAGAGAGAGAGAGAGAGAGAGAGAGAGAGAGGTGGGGACGCTTGGCCATTTCTCAGCCCCGCCGGCACGCGGCCGGCACGTGCCTCGGGCGCTACGTGGCGCTGCTCCGCCCCCCTCATTCCGTCTCTCTCTCTCTCTCTCTCTCTCTCTCTCTCTCTCTCTCTCTCTCTCTCTCTCTCTCTCTCTCTCTCGCTCAACCCCTCGTATCGTCACAGGCGTCGTGTGACGGAGCGTGACGCCGGCGTGACGGCTGGTATTGAATAGTGAATGGGACTAGCCGCCGCCGTATAAATCGCGGCCGTGTGTGTGTGTGTGTGCGTGCGCGTGTACCCGATCTTTGGCGTCCTGGTCCACGCTCCACACACTGCCATAGACTTCATCTATGAAATCATCGTCTTTTAAAAAGAATCGACATCTATATCGCTACATCTGACCTCGCATCTGACGGATGTGTTTGCATACGCACTGTCTGCTGTCGTCCTCCTCCGACACCTCGAGATTTGCAACTGCTATCATTTTGGTCTCATTTTAGGGACAGAACGGCTGCAAAAACATGTCCCCGTTCACACTCATCATCACTTCTCATCGCAAAGTTTAATATTTCAACACGTACCGAGGGGGAAAGCACTCGCGTAATAGTCGGGTCACTCTGTCCGTAATAGCACGCGTAATAGTGTTCGTAATAGTAGCGTAATAGCCGAAATTCTCAAAATTTGATCTATTTTAAGGTTTTTTCGGTCTGTTTTCAGCCAAATCCCTATATTTTGAGGCGTAATAGAGCGTTATAGGCGAAATAGTCGGGTCGCAGGTTTTAAGAGTGATTTCCCCCTCGACACGTCCCTCGCCATGGTCGCTCAAAATATCAACCTGCTCTAACTGAACCTTTCCATCTGTACCAGTCTGAACCTATTCATTTAGAAAATCCCACACAGGTTATAGACGCCTGGGATGAAACCTAACTCACAGTCTCACGAGTGTCTGGGCTTCCCTCGCCAAAACTTCCTCACTTTTGCCGGGGTGTTCTTCGAACCGACGCGGTGTGCGAAGAGGGAAAAGTGGGGATGGGGAAAGGGGGAAACTGTTCCTTCAGCATTACAAGTCCGAGAAGCCGGTGGCCGCATTTGCATAGGGACAGAGATAACCACTGTGTAACGAAGTAAGTCCAGGCCGTTCGCAGCCAAGTGCAAACGGGGTGGGAGGGAGGCGCGGCGCCGCCGTCTTGAATGCTCTTTTCGGTCTGCGGCGCGTGGCGTGGCGAGGTGGGGTGGGGCGGGGTGGGGCGGGGGTGGGGTGGGGGCGGGTGGGCGGGGTGGGTGGGCGGGGTGGGTGGGGTGGGGCGTGGCGGGGCGGCCGCGGGCTGTATCGAATGTGGCTGAGAGCCGCAATTAGGACACCCAGCCGGTGATAAGCTGCTACTGAGCCTCGCAGCACGACCACCCGCCCGCCGCGGGGTGCGCGTCCGGGGTTCGACTCCCACCCGGGGCCACCTTTTTTTTTGTCCCCCATCCCCATCTCTCTCTCCTCTCTTTTTCTGGTGTCGTCGTCTATTCGCGGGGTTTCGCCGTAATTTCTTAATCGGCGTCGGTGATGGGAACGCGTGGCCGCGCGGTGGCCGTCGTGGGAGCGCGTGGCTCCACTCGATGAATGATCCCATTCGATTCAGTTTGTCAAGCGCGGGAGAGGGGTAGGGGGAGAGGGGAAGGAAGGGAGGGGAAGGGGGAGAGGGGAAGGGGGACAGAGGGAGAGATGGGAAGGGGAGAGGGGAGATGGGAAGGGGGACAAAGGGGGACAGAGGGGGAGGGGGGGTAGAGGGGGAGGGTGGGGGGCAATGGGGAGGGGGGAGGGAGAGAAGGAGGGTGGGGGGGGGGCAGTTCCAGGACCATTTCGTCTCGACACTTTGTCTCTGCGAAAACAGCAGCGCCGCTCGGGCGGGGTCATCGAATCGAACGCGAATCCCTCGACGGCACGCGAGTGATCGGCCAAGTACGACCTGCAGACTGATTCCGAGAGTCGTTTTCGTCGCTCTGTCTCTCCTCGCACTCATGAGGCGTTCCCTGTGGAGGTGCCGGAGAGAGACAGAGCGACGAAAACGACTCTCGGAATCAGTCCGCTGTCCCGATCCGAGAACGCCATAACTGCTGGGCGGGAACGCCATGGTCGAGACGCTCTCTGGCCGCTGGATTCCGTAGGGTCCTTTCGTGGCTCCGTCTCTCTCGCACTCGTGCGGAACGCCACATGAGTGCGAGAGAGACAGACAGAGCGACGAAACGATCCTTCGGAACCAAGTGCCTGGGTCGGTCCTTGTGTGCAGGGTGGGGCAAAGTTTGGGCGGTGAGCCGGCATGAGTGACGTCCAATCCGAAAGAACACACTCGCGCTGGGCTCACGCCAGGCAGGGCCGGCGGACCGATTCCGAGAGGCGTTCTCGTCGCTCCGTCTCTCTCGCATCCACGCGGGATACCCCACGAGTGCGAGAGAGACAGAGCGACGAGAACGACTCTCGGAATCAGTCTGCACGGTCAGACAGTGCGGGGCGCGGCCGCCCGGATCACGCGAGCCATTTAACCCGCCGACACACCGCACGCCAGCATCTTGTCCGCGTCGCGCGCCGCCTCCCGCCGCCTCGGCGGACGGCGGAAAAAAAAAGAAGAAAGTACAGACGCAAGTGTGCGTACTTGCAAAGCACAAAAAAAAAACAAATTCTGTGGTCAATTTTTGTTAACAACTGTACTGAAAACTTAGCAGGCCTCAGGAAAACTTAGAGTGCTCTGCGCATACTAAATTCTTGAGGACCTTTTTTTAAAAACATAATTATGCATGCACAGACCGGTACGTAAGGTGTGCATAGACACTGTATTATGCATCACTGGTGAACATTTTGGGCTGGAAGATGCATGAAATGTACACTGAGATGCATAATCTTGTTCCCACCTTGCATGCGTATCTGTTCATGCATAATTGTGCTGCACAGAAAGTGCATACTGAGTTCACACTTTGGCGCCCTACACGTGTAAGCAAAGAGATAAATTTTCATTGTGGAAACTATTTTGTGGCTATCACTAGATAATAACAAATTCATCGCTGACTTACGATAATTATCATCAGATTTTGTAATGCGCGAAATGGTTTGCAGTTGACAGTTAGCAAAAATTGTCAATCTACATTTAGAACGAGGTTTAAACTTGCATGTACAGAGTCCACCAATAGGTGTTGACAGTTTGGTTTGCAGTAGGCTAGTGCATTCAGCTTCCATTGAGTTAAAATAAAGTCATGAATGAAAAGATGTTCTAAGAGAAGAGGGCAGAATACGTCTCTAAAAACGTGTGTACTGGGTACACACAAATGAACTGGGTGCACGTACACAAATGTACTGGTATGCACATGTACTGAGCACACACAAATGTAGTGGGTGCACACAAATGTACTGGGCACTCACAAACCGAAAAAAAGAAGTTACAAAATGATCGGCGCGATACTTTGACTCGGCGCAGCGACCGACTCCGCGGCGCTCCCCTCGCGTCGTCGTCGGCATCGGGCGGCGGAAGTGAAAATCACGTCGACGGCAAAATACTCGGCCATAACGGTCTCACGATATGGGGAGCGCGGAGGGTGCGATAATTTCTGATTATTGGATCCTTTTTGTCATTCAAGGTCTCTCCCCCGCCCCGCCCCGCCCCGCCCCGGGCCGCACGCCCCCGGCACGGCCCTACAAAGGGTGGGTGGCGGCGCTGGTGGTGCTGGCAGGCCGAGGGCGGGCCGCGCGCAGCACAACAGCAGCGCATCATGTCTAGGCAGCCAACAACTCCATTATCTGACAACCATTGTTGCGACCAAGTTATTTATGGAGCTGGGAGAGGAGAGTCAACTCGCCGCTGGAGCCACTGTTGTAGCCGCTACTGCTGCCGCTACTCTCGCCGCTCCTACTGCCGCTGCTACAACTGCTACTGCTGCAACTGCTTTCGCTGCTGCTACCACTCCTGCCACAACTGCATCTATTGCTGCTGCTGTCCACGTCACACGCACAGACACAGACACAGACACAGACACACACACACACACACACTCTCTCCTCTTACAGCATCCCTAGCCCGTCCCTACTCGCCCGCGGACCGTCGTCTGTCCTCCAACACACGCAAGACTCGCTTTTGTGGCGCTTATCACTGAAACCTACAAAACGCCACGCTCGTCTCGCCACGAACGAAAAAAAAACGTTCTAGATTTTCATAACTTTGAACGCGGAGGGACTGGCTTATTTGGCTGAAAATTTCGGCGGAGAGACGACAGAGATCCCTTTGAAGTAGCATTCTGATTTTGAGACAGATTCTACATCTCACTATGCACGAGGTTCCGTTTCGGTGGCTGTTGAAAGTTTGTCCAACGGTTAACCCCTTGGGTTTCGCATCCTCTTTCTGCTCGCAGAAATTTGAGTCAGAGCCCTTCACTTAATATCAAGATCAACTGAAACAATAAAGTAAACACTCGGAAATTTGCATTGAGACAGCGAGTCTAGTTCGTCCACCAAAACTCGCTTTGATGTTGGGACGTTGGTGTGCTTTCGTTTCCGCCAGTTCCCCGCCGTGCGTTCAGGTCCCCAAGGCAACCCTCCACGGTCGCTTCATCTCGTGGTGAGATCGACTGAGAAAAATGTTCTTCGATTGACGCCCAAAGGGTTGGAAAATCCTCATCACTGAAATTTACACCCACACTGAAATTTGGTGTGAAACGTCTCACCAATTTTTCAGCGAGAAGTATCACCCTTTTTCGGTCGTGCATCGAAGTACCACCGTTTATGGACTTGAATGTCTTGAATGACTTGACTATCTCCAATTTTCCGTCAGGAGTCTTACATCTGATAGGGTGAGATGTCTCACGTTTCGATTTTCAGTGCAGTGCTGCTACGCATTTGATTCCCCAGCCAAGGAGGCAGGAAATCCTGCAGCCTCCATTTTGATTTCGATACGCCATTCACTGCAATTTCAGATGACGGACGTGAATGTCCAGAACAGCGTAGGTGCTCTTGTACCCGTTTAAGGATTTGCTTCACAAAATGTGACTCAACTGACCTCACCCTCACGGTACAGGTAGAAAAGGTTCACACACAACGAATAAAAACATTCCTCACACTTAAAACCTTACTAAGTATTTTGAACATACATAATACGAACTAATTTACTTTTTTATACGAAGAAATTAGTTCGTAAATTACGAAGTATTTTCTTTGAAAGCTTATGTATGCTCAAAATACTTCGTTTAAACAAACCGCTTTTCTTTGTAAGCTCTGAATTAGTTTGTAAGGTTTTCTCAGTGCTTGCTGGATAGATTTTTGGCGCCTCATTTTGTTTACAGATGTGAAGCGGGCCCGAGAGGTCCACCACTCAGCTCAAAAAAGAACACAGGATTACTGATTACCAGTGATTACCTTAGAAAGTTCTCTCAGAACTCTTAAACTTTGGCATGATAGGAGCACTTTTGGCGTATTTCCATAAGAAATACCCCCAAACGGCGATAAGACCAGAGAAAATATCCAGTTTTGACATATGATTACCAGTGATTTCCGGAGGAAGTGTACAAGGATAATCTAAGTGGTAGGCCCAGCGAGCTAAACCCAGGCTGTGAGTTAGAACCCCTAACTCAAAACTTAAACATCAACTCACCGTGGGTTTGGCTGGGCCGCTTGTGCTCCTGGCTGGAGGGGGCGGGGGTGGTCTGCGGGGCGGGGGCGGCGTGCAGCTGCTGCTGGCTGACGGGGGTGTGCGCGCCGCCCGCCGAGTGCGCCGTGGAGGCGCCCTGGGGGGCGGTGGCCATGCTGGCCGCCGCGCTGGCGATGCTGGAGGGTGCCAGGTGCTCGGCGAGGTGCTCCGTGAAGGAGGCGGGCGACAGGTAGCCCTGCGCCGCGCGGTCCTGCAGCGCCGCCTTGGCCTTCTCCACGGACTGCTTGAGCTGCTCGAACGTGGACGTGTTGCAGGCCAGGCGGTACCAGTCCGCCCCCGGCGGCACCGCCGCCACGCCCGCCACGCCCGCGCCGGAGCAGTCCTCGCTCTTGATCATGGACGGGCAGGCGAGCCGCTCCAGCGCCGACTGGTACGAGCACGAGCTCTCGTACATCCTGCGGCAGACAGGGAGGCGTCAGGGTCGAACAGTGAAAACGTTCCCTTACTTTGATAGATCCTTTGGGTGGTCGCCGAGTGAAGAACAACACTGAGATTCCAAACGCTATGAGTATAGCGTCAATTGGTGCAGCAATGCGATTGCATTGCACATAAAGTGCAATGCCTTCCCATTCCCATGCATGAGCACAGGGCATTTTCGGAATGTAAGGTGCAGTATGGCTATGGCATTGCACGTATGGTGCGATATCTCAGTGCATTGCACCGTAAGTGCTATACTCATAGCGTTTGGAATCTCAGTGAGAAGCAATCAAAAAGCCAGGAACCATAACGAACGTGCCCACTGGTTCCTGGCCTTAAAATTACTCTAGTTCTTCATTCTGCGCTGCGACGACTGAAAGGGTCTATTTCAAAGGCTAGGGAAAAATTCGAGAAGTTTGTGACCTGGAGTTTGCACCTCTTCTCAAGGACATTAAATTGCAACGCGTGGATGTGCGAGTTTGTCACGAACTGCCCCAGCCACTCTAACAGGGTAACAAAGGTGGCCTACTCCACAGACCTCCGCATCCATTACAGAGGGAGTTCATGATCAGATTTTCACGTTTATCTGAAATTGGTCGAGGGATGACTTTAAGCTAAGGTATCTGCTCTGTAAGGATAAACGGTTGTACTTCACGCACAACTTTTCTTCCCTACCTTTACTCCTATGAAATCACCCCACGTGTGCTCTGAGAAAAATTTTTTTGACACTTCATGAGGGTTTCAAGCTTATTTTTACTTGCAAGAATGTCATCAAACCAGTGAACAAAGTTCCTGTCACAGTCATGGGCATGCAAAACGTAAAGGAGCTGTGATGAAAATGTCATCAATTTGAGATGAATTTACGAGGTAGGTGTACGCCAGACTATGTCTTGTAACAGGCTCCGCGATGCCATCCACACTTGGCGTTTACACCTTACTTGGTATGTGGCGCTTGCCTTGCCGAAGGGAGGCCAGCCTTCCTCCACAAACTGAAGTGTGTACTCAGTACGCATCTTAAGATGCATACTTGGCTGAGTAAACATCCACACATGCATACTGAGTGCACACTTCAGTTTGAATATTCTTGGCGAGACATTGCCATACGCAGGGGTGAGATTTCACGTCGAAAAGTACAAGTAGAATTGTAATCAATAACGCCAGTCAACACATGTCAAAGTAGCTTTTAAACGAAATCCTATTAGCGCACCCAAACATCAAGGGATAGGGTACTTTCGTAGATCCCTGAACGGGAAGCACATAGACGCCATGTTGGCGGAAGTAGATCCAAACTTGACATGGGAAAGAGACGTTCGTCAAACGCACCGGCCACACTTGAACATAAACAGTTGTTTGATACTTGTTTGCAGTGCATATGTGTTTCGCGAGCAATATTTGTACAGCTCGGCTATAGTTTTGGATCCGAAGAGAGGTTAGTTTCCGGCCAATTTGGCGTCTGCTGGTCTGCTTGCTTCCGGTTCAGGATTCTATGAAAGTACCCTATTGCTGACAAAATAGCTGCAGAAGCAGAGGTAGTGTGTGTGGGTGTGGGTGTGTGTGTGTGTGAACTGAAATAGACACTTCTAGCAGGGCCTGAAGTGAAGAACAAGAAGAACATAGACCGGAAACAGTACAAGAGGCCTTATCGGAGGTTTTGGCAGGTTTAAATCACATTCTACTAGAAACTAAGACATCCTGAATTTCAGATTGAGAATAAACACTCATCATCAATGAAAAAGCTTTCTTTGGCAGCTGTTTCGGGAATATGTTCTCCTATTGTTCTTCACTTCAGGCCTTGCTAGAAGTGTCTACTTTGCTGCCCGATCCGCGCGAAATTCCACAGCCCCTCTCGGCCATCGCGAAGCACCCTCCCCGCCTCTGTCACTTGGGCGGGCCCCGCAGGGGCCGGCAGGGCCGTTCTGGCGGTGAGAAATGTGCCGGCTAAGCGATCTCTTTGCCCGGCCGAGGTGGCTCGTCCTGAAAAAAATGTGAGGAAAAAACGCGCACGGCGATTGTGCGCGCCTCCCGCCAGTGAGAGCCCCCTTCCCCTCCTCCACCCTCCCCCCCCCTCTCCCCTTACCTCCTCATCCCCTCCCCTCGGCCCTGATGCCGCGCGCTGGCCCCCATAACAATAGCTGGTTATGGCCGTAAAATGCTATCTAAGGGTCGGCGATGACCCCCGCAGCGACCCCCAGCGGGCCGCAGCGGGGCCGGACGGTCAAAGGGCTGCATGTCCCTTTCACCTTCCCTTTTCACGGGACGCCCCGAAAAGACATGGAAAAAAAGAAAAGATTGGAGATGTAATCAGTTTGCCGCCCGTTTACCTCAAAGTGCCCGACGATGACACATTGAACGGCGCGATGGAATCGCACTGCAAAAGAAACAAAACGACAGGAACAGCGAGGAGACCTTTCGGTCCCCTTTTCACGCGGTCGACAACTTTGTGAGGTTTTTCGGTGGCCACCGCGGTTGACCTGCACTTGTCATGTGACCTTGACATTTTGAAAGCTCAAAACAATCTGAGGAAGCAATGCGTTGGAATTTGCCTGATCATCTATCTTTTCAGGCGTCCATACGCCTCGTTTCACCCATACGCCCTCTTTTAAATTTTAAACTTTTCAGAGGAATATTTTCCTTCAAAATTTACTCTGAATCCTCAGCTTACATTATAATGGGATCACATGGAAGTGCTCCATTTCCGGCACTTTGAACTGACGAAGGTCACGTGTACGCAGGCCCATGTCTCAGCGTAACAGCTCCGTTGGGAAGCCACGCCGTTTCAATCACGGGACGGGGCTTTGGATTGAAATGTCTTCTGGCTTGGGCTCGGAGTGCGAAGAACAAAACCGGAAGTGAGAAATGCGAACGCAATCTACGAAACTGCACCGGAAGTCAGAGGACGCCTCCGAGCCCCGAAGTAAACCTGAAGTTATGTTAGAGAAGAAGTGTAAGCGGTTCAAATTTTGAAGTAACAGCACAAACGCATTGCTGAAGCAAAGTCATTTCAAACTGACTATCGTTTTGATTCTATCAGGTCATGGTAAGCTCCCGCTAACATGACGCATGAAGACTTTACGAACTACGAAAACTCCCTACATGGTGATTACTTCTAATGAGAGTCGGAGGTGAAGGGAAAAAGTTTTATACACTTCCGTTTTAAGTTACCATTGAAACACCCTTGGCACTTCAGGGCCTATCAAGACAAAAATAACAATGCACCAGACCGGAAACAATACTAGAAATTGACTCCTTAGGTTTGGACAAATCAAAATCGCCAAATTGATCTTACCTAATGGCTTTCTCCATTTAATCTACGCAGGATGCGCTTCACAACTACGAAGGAAATGAAGGCATCGTCAAATTGCCTCCTGATGCTTCGCACAACGAAGGATTTTTCTTCAGATTTCGTAACATTTCTTCGTGACTTTACCAATACCTTCGTTTCCTTTGAATATCAAAGCGATGCTTCGTAGACTTCTAACTGTGCCAGGGCAAGATGACTCCGATAAGCAAGACAGAGACAAACAAAATGGCGTCGCTCAGCCGAGATGAAAGAAAGGTGCCTCAGCGAATGGAATCGGCTGGCCCCGTTTACGCGCGTCTGCAAGCGGCCAAATTGCGGCCGGTCCGGAGATATGTAAGAGGGGCGCATGCAACATGCTAAGGCATTGCTTCCTACTTGAGTTTCGAGCTGGCTGCGTGCCCTGAAGCCCTGTGGAGTAGGCTCGTATGCACATGAGCGCGAACGAGTGCAAAAGATTTCCCCCTCAGTATCTCCCGCCTCTCCTCCTCTTCCTCTCCCCTTTCGTCTCATGTACCGCACCGGGCGATTTTTTGCTGCACACTCGTACTACGGCAGCACTTTCACTCAAGTATTTGTTGACCGTTCTGAGCGGCCCGGCTTCAGTGGCAGCGCACCACATTGACACTGGAGCTTGCATTGGCTTTGACATTTTCGACCGCAAAAGACTTTTCTGGTTCGCTATATTGAGTTCGCCCGAGTTGTAAGGCGTACAGAATTGCGCTTCTGCGAGTGCTTCTTTGCCACAGTTGCAGCATTCTTGTCACTCATCGATTTCTGGTTCCAAGCACCGTCTCGAGCTTCACTTACTGTCAATTAACATTCACGTAAACAGCATGCTACGCTTAAAAAACATGGCAGCAGCACAACGCTGTCGTGTTTTGGCGGTGTCTGCATTATAACATGATTTCACTGCGCGCACGATCTTGCCTAAGGTATGTTAACTTGTTTTCCAATCCGTTTGATTATTAGGAAAAAAACATTAAATTGACCACAAAATGAGGCTCTATCTTTGGAATCGAACTTCGGATTGGATGGATTGACGTTCACACTAAATTACTTTGTTCAGAGCTCTTGCTCTAAAAACTGCAAAGTAGCTATACAGTGTGTTTAATGTACGTCAATCTAAATTTCATTTTCACGATAGCGGCATGCAAGGCAAAGCACTGAGAATGAAAGAGTTGTCCGTCCAGGACTAAAATTTTGGTTGAGGATTACGCTCGCAAAGGTTTCACACGGATTTGGATGGTGATTTTATCCAGCGTATAGGTCGCAGGTAAACCCTTCATCGCCCAATTTTGGGTAAGGATTTAGCCCAAAGTAATCAACTTGTTCTCCAATCTCTTAATTTCATCTCAAAGAGCACGAAATTGCCGTCATCGCCCGAATTGGACTGATGAATTATCCTCGCCCAAATTTGAGTGGTAATGTTGACATCGCTCGAATTATGGTATTGATCAAGACTCTTTCATTCTCAGTGAGGGTTTTCACCGGCACGTCCATCAGTTGACATGCGCTAGAAGCCTACCTGGCGGCGAGGTACTCCGTCGGCCCCTCGGTGAACAGCTTGCCGGTTGTTTCCGAAGACTGGTTCTCAAAAAAAGCTGCTCGCCGGGTCGGCAGCGGAGTCCACTATCACGAGCAGCGCGGTCATGGTTCTCGCTGATGGAAAACCATCTCTTCAAAGTGACGCGGGTTCGATTCCCGCCGCGCTGTTGCACTTTTTTCTTCCACTGTCTTGAAAATTAACACAAATTCCTTGGCGGAGACGCGACACGACACTGATCGCGGCGCGCGAACTCAACTCGGCGAAAGTGGGGATACTGGGAAAGGTGGCATGGTACCGGGGGCACGGCGCGGCGGGCCAGGCTTCGCGAGGCTTCGCAAGGCTACGCCAGGTCCATGGGGAGGCTCCAAGATACAACAACACACTGCACCGACCAACGCGCCGCCACCGCCCAGCGCCCCGCCCCGCCACCCCCCACCCACACCACCCCCACCAGGGCGGGGCGGGCCAGGGGTGGGCACAGGGGGAGGGGGAGGGAGGGTGCAGCGACAGGTGACGAGCAGGCAGCACGTCCTTGAAAAGCAAATGTTTGTGTTTATCGTGTGTGGCCGAGGATTACTACTGTTGGCGTGGCCAGATTTACAGTGGTCACGCGTCACGCGACTGCTATGCTCTGTCCGCTTGCCCACCGCGATGCAGCTCGCTGGCCGGGAAACCACAACCACTCATTGTACGCAGACTGCTAAATTTTGATTGCGCCTCAATAATCTACGACGAAATTGGACTAATTTCATTTGTTGCACCATGCTCGGAATGGAAAATATTTTGATCCCACTAAAGGTCTGCAAAGGTCCAACAGTGATAATGATGGTTTTCATGATGATGATGGTCGCCTTTTCCTGCCACCCAATTAAATTTCTCATCATTTCAGATTTCAAAACCTGCGAATGACAAACGAAAAAAAACCTGCGAAGGACAAACGAACAAAAACAAGTTATGCTATTCCAGAAGCATGATTTTGGTTCGGTGCAGAAACAAAAGTTGCTCTTTAGCTTTTTATAAATCTTACAAACAGAACAGACATAAATTCTCAAAGTTAAACTTTTAAGTTTGTACGCTTTGCTTTGCAGTTCAATCTTGTCCTTGTGGGGATGCTCCTGCCAAGATCTACTAGAGAACCCTGT
The DNA here is from genome assembly GCF_012932325.1 of Thrips palmi. Classification (NCBI taxonomy): domain Eukaryota; kingdom Metazoa; phylum Arthropoda; class Insecta; order Thysanoptera; family Thripidae; genus Thrips; species Thrips palmi. Next base: position 3,722,906 of record NW_023144623.1, read on the forward strand.
GTTCATGATGAAATAATACTTCGGACTCATGTCAAAATCAATGTATAGGTCGTGACGAGAACTCACGGATATTTTTGGTTACCGGGCGTCATTATTCATTCTTCCACAGCTGCGACGACTTCTCTGTGTGCCACTGGGAAAACCCGCCCGTTTCCAGCGATGCTTGGCGCGCAAAAAAGAGCAAAGCCAGAGGGGGCTCCTTCTGCCAGTGGAGGACACGCGCCGGGAAGGCGTCCTTCTCGCCGTATCTGCGCGGCATCGTCGGGCGGCAGCTTGTAAAGGACGCGGAAAGGTAATTTTGTCGCCATTACATAAAGGCGCCGCGCCGCGTGGAAAAGAGATCTCGTATCGTTCGGCCCGCGGGCGCTGAAAGGGAGGGAGAGGCGGGGGACACTGCAAGAAAAAGTGTAGATAGTACAGCAAAAGTACAACAGAAACTGTACAAACAGGGATTGTAGAAAGTACAACGAGAATTGTACAAACCACAACGAGCCCTGGACTGCACAGCACTCCTCATGCCGGTTCCATTGTACGTTGTACAACAATTGTTGTACTTGAAAAGTACACTAAATTCCTGATAAAAAAAAAATTGGCCAGAAATTTGTGTACTATTGTTGTGGTTACTTCCTGCAGTGGAGAGGGGGGGGGACAAACGTAAACGCGTCCCAAATGGAAGAGGTTTTGCGGGGGACAAACTGACGCAGGTTTGATTTGCTGGAATAAAGTTCTTTACAAGTCACCTTAAACTGTTCAGTCCGTGAACCTCGCAAAGCAGGTTGTGGTATCATGTTCAAAATTTTTCGGCCTTCAATGTGACTTTGCTCATGTGGTATTCTTTGTTGAAATAGTCAGTAGTTTCTTATTGTTGCGTTTTCTTATTTTTGAAAAAGATGAGGGGGGCGATTGATTACCTCTTCGAGGCCTTCACTATTTTCACTTGAGTACCGGGATCATCCGGTCCCATCTGCTGCATACTGATTGAATTCTGTATAACCTTGTGAGGCCTCAATCGGCAGCAGATCATTGCTCCTGGTCTAGCGCCGTGGTCATTTGTATTTGGTACCGCATTGTTACGACGCTTCAGAGCGAACCTTCTGATGATCAGCTATCCGGACCCTTCAACCACCTGTAGTGTCTTCAGACGGGGGATCGAAAGTAGTGTGTGGGTGGAATGAAAGACGTGTAGGTGACATGTCCCACATTTCCCTTGCAAATCAACCTTTGTTTCCTCCCCCGACCGAACGCGCCTCTCGACCCGACCCGCCCTTGCTCCAAGACAGCAGACGTCAGTCCACAGCCACCGTCCGTGCCCTCACTCGCCGTTCCCGAATTCCCAGCAGACTGATTCCGAGAGTCGTTATTTCGTCGCTCTGTCTCTCTCGCACCCACACGGGACGCCCCATGAGTGCGAGAGCGACAGAGCGACGAGAGCGGCTCTCGGAATCGGTCTGCAGATTCAAATTCCCCGCGTAATTCGCGGCGGCGGGCAATTCCCGCAGACTCCGTCGCGGGGGTGGAGGGGCGGGGTGCAGCGGGGGCCGCGATGCGCTGTGATTGGGTCGATGCCGCGGGGGTGGGGGCGGGCCGCCAGCCCCAGAGGCAGCGCGAGGCAGCCCTCGCCGAGCCGGGCGCCGATTGGTGGGCAGGCCCGGCAGAGCCAGGGTGGGGGCGGCAGGGCGGCCAGGGCGGCGCTGCGAGGAAGGAAGCCAGATAGGCTGGAAGGAAGGAAGGATCCACTATTGTGGTGCCGGTGCTCTGCAGGGGAGGGGGAAAGAGAGAGAGAGAGAGAGAGAGAGAGAGAGAGAGAGAGAGAGAGAGAGAGAGAGAGAGAAGGGCGGAGGAGAACGGAAGCAAAGAGCATACTCGGCAAGAAGAAGCAGATAGCCAGGCGCAGCCCGCGCAGCACACGTGCGGCTCCCTGTGTGTGTGTGTGTGTGTGTGTGTGTGTGTGCAGCGTCTGCCACACGTGTGGTTCAATACGCATCCACCGAAATAACGCCAGTACAACAACCACGCCCTGCTCCTCTGGATATGGATCAATTTAATCCCCCTCCTGACAAGGCAAAGAGGTTCCCGTTACGAAGACGGTCGGTCAAAGTCTTCTTGATCCCTGACATTTGGAATGAATATTTTCTTTGAATATCAGAATAATTTTACTCTGATATTTAATTCTGATATTTATAACAATGATTTTTCTTTCCGCCTGTCATATTTTGTTGGCCTTTATTTTCGGCAGTGTGTCACGGTGCGGTGCGCCCATTACGGAGTTGGTCTTCAACTGCCAACAAGTAAGTTGGGGCCGAGGCGGGCCGAGCCGCGTCGCGTCTCCTCGCGACGGCGACCCCCCCCCCCCTCTCTCTCTCTCTCTCTCTCTCTCTCTCTCTCTCTCTCTCTCTCTCTCTCTCTCTCTCTCTCTCTCTCCCTGCCCCTGGCGGTCCCCAGCCTCCAGAGCCGAGGCGGCTGTTTTGTTCGCCAGTCGGCGGAGCAAACTTTGCTGGCTGTTGATGCTGAGTGGTGAAGCCTTCTTAGCGGATCCCGAGGACAAGCGTCGTCTCTGCCGCGGTCAAGGACGGAAAGTTTCGAGAGGCCGCGCTTCGCTTTCGAGAGGCGGCGAGTCTATTTTCGCGGCTTCTGTCGAGGAGAATCGAGGAGAATCGAGGAGAATGCTGACGTCGATGATGTCGTTGACAGGCTCGGGACCACCGACTCCGAGTCCCCGGTTTGCTCAGCGTCCTCCCGTCGACGCCATGGGTTTGCTTCGCCTGGCAGACAACAGGCGCACAGAGGGCCAGAAGACCGGTGGAGGTAGGTGGACGAAATTCTGAACGCGTTTTGAGCTTCAACAGAAAGTGTGACTCCAGCAATGGATTCCTCGTTCGGAGAGCAATCCATTAGTGGGATCACAAGTTTGGTTCGAGTCCCATTTAGCGACTCTGGAGCTCAAACCCCGTCTAGAGTTTCGGCCGCCTCCACCGGTCTTCTGGCCCACTGTTCATCGACGCCAAGGGCTAATTTTCGCCCGGCGGACAACCAAGGCGACGCAGACTGATCCTCGCTTCCGTGTGCTCCGCAGCAGCCCGGCTAGCGCGGCGGCCGCCGTGCCGGGTAGGCCGACCCGCCGAGCAGCGGAGCGCAGCGCGTTGCCTAGCCTCCGGATGACAGGGGCTACGGGCCGCGCAACCGTGAAAGAATCCCAGGTGGAAAAGACGATGATCCTTCCACTTTTTACAGTGCAGGTCTTCTGGCCTCTCCAAATTGACGTCCTTGGCAGTTCTTCCATGGATTTGAGGCTGACAGTCCCCTAAGCTCCACCTGAAGCTTCAAACCTTACGATGCATATTTTGAGCACATTAAGGGCACAAACTATTTAGTTTGTTATACAGCACTCGTCATGCCGGATCCATTGTACTTTGTACAACAATTGTTGTACTTCGAAAGTACAATAAATTCCTGATAAAAAATTTGCCAGTAATTTGTGTACTTTTGTTGTGGTATTTTCTTGCAGTGAATAGTTGGTGAGGTTTTCAGAGTGCAGCGCATTCGTTGAAAGTCAATTGAATCAAGAAACTTGTTCCCTGCCGCCGCTGGAGCGAACCCCCAGCTCGGCAGCCCGACCCATCCCTGCGAAGCGAGCGGCCGCAGCGCCCTCCCGCAAGCGCGGCCAGAAAACTAATTTCGGATCAATGTTCCGTGGATTTATTCTGATCCAGTCAGCCAGGTGGCCTCGCCCTTCGTTGCCGTCCCGGCGCCACGGACCCCCTCCCCCCCCCCTCCCCTTCACTCACCCCCTCCCCCTTCTCCGCCGGCCCGCCGACCTCGCGGCTAGTAAAACAGATTACCTGCCATAAAAACTCAAATGGCTTCGGGGGGACGACGGATGGTGCCGCGCGCCTCGGGGAGGGGAGGGCTCGTTGTCGTCCCTCTCTCTCTCTCTCTCTCTCTCTCTCTCTCTCTCTCTCTCTCTCTCTCTCTCTCTATCTCTCGGGTCGCTTTTTGCAATAAGTGGACGTGAGAACGGACGGAGAGACAGATCCGAGTTCCGCCACGTCGCGATGCGGCTCCTCGATCTCGGGGCCGTGGACTCTAAAAGTCTTGTGATGCAGATTCTCCATTAGTATGAAGTAAAATTCTCTACCTTGTGGTTTAAATTCTCCGTACAATAGTGTAAACTCTCCAGATGATAATGAGGATTGGCTATAGTGGTTCAGCTCCGAAATTTCGTTGCAACTTTGACATATTTTGCCGAATTTGTTGGTGCTTTAGATATTTTCGAGGAGAACTTCGGGCATCTTCGAAGGAGGACTTTGGGTATCTTCGGACGAGGAGGACTTCGGGCATCTTCGGAAGAGGACTTTGGGTAGCTTTCGGACGAGGAGGACTTCGGGCATCTTCGGACGAGGAGGACTTCGGGTGCACCCGAAGTGCACCGAAGACGATACGCGAAGTCCTTGTCCGAAGACATGTCTTCGGACAAGGACTTCGCGTATCGTCTTCGGATCGTCTATCGTCGCTTGGGTCAAGGGGGACAGCGGGAGGGGGAAGGGATGGTTCTGGAGAGCTCGGACGCTGATGATTAATGGTGTGCTGGTTCCCAGGTAGTTGATTCCAGGCCAACTTCTGGGAAGCGCCGGGTCTCGCCCAGACACAGTTGTTTGTCAGGGGCTCCAATCAATCTCGGCCCATTCGGACACGAACGAGAGAGAAAGGAGAGAGAGAGAGAGAGAGAGAGAGAGAGAGAGAGGAGAGAGAAAAGAGAGAGAGAAATCGAGGACT